>NC_088422.1:78241348-78298551 GCF_034236695.1 Oncorhynchus nerka
AAAGTATTGTAGCCGTTTTACAGGGCTGTGTGATGTAAGCAACACGGGGTCCTGAGGAGAGGAGCAGTTCCACCACTGTTCCACCACGGCTCCCAAACACCCATAAACACGTAACCAGATGACAGGTTCAGGAAGTGATTCCAGGGAGTGTTTGGGTGTGAATTTAGGCAGAACTATGCAAATGAGAAAATCCAGTGGAAAGGAAGGAGACAGCTGGATAAACTAGCTAGCTATTATGGCTAAAGATTTCCATTACACAGTTTGGGTAAAGATATCAGATGGAACTCTGTAATCAATGTTAACCCTGTTAAGCTTGGTCACACACAGAAAGCTCTGAAGGCTTGACCTCAAAGGATTCTGCTGCCTCCATGGAGAGAGAGAGGGACTGGGTCTGCTGGGGTCTGTGTGTCTATGTGTGTGTGTGTGTGTGTGTTAGGGGTCTGGGTCCTGCTATCTCTCTGATGGCACCATGATGCTGGGATGCATCTCTACCCTGCCTGGCAGTTGGCACCAGGCGTGGGCTCACACAGCCTGCAGCGTTCTACCCTGCCTGTTCTGCCATTCAGATTTATGACTGTATGATAAATGCAGACCTCATTTCACCATCTGCAACCCTCCCTCAACCCCAACCCTCCCTCCTCCAGTCTGCATTTCCCCTCACTGGAGACTGAGGCCATAATGATGCTGGGAGAAGAGACTGATACCAATCTGATCTGAGGCCTGCTGCCATAGTGCTTCTATAACTCTACATAAGATGACTGCAAACCTGGGCTGCATCTGAAATTACAAACTATTTCCTATACAGCGCAGTGCACTACTTTTGATCAGAGCACTATGAGTCCAGGTCAAAACTAAAGTGTGGATGGATTTGACCTTACTGGCACCATATTCCCTATATAGTGCACTATGTTTTCCCTGTATAATGCCCTCCATTTAACCAGGTCAAACGTAGTGCCGTTTATAGGCCTAGGTTGCCCTTTTGGACACACCCCTGGGCGGGGCCTGTGTACTGTGTATTATTGACTCGTCTAACCTATGGATGAGAAGCTTCAACTAGACTACCACCAAGGTCACTGAAATACTGGAGTCTGCAGCTCAAAACAATAGAATAAAATAACCAATAACCAACAAACATATATTTGCCAGATTCGATCAATGCCTGCGCTTAAGTATTTGGTTCTCCCTAAGTCTCTTAAAAAGCAGTTCCTACAGTCTGCCCGCATGCCCTTTGGAAACAGGGAAGGAGTCTTGTAAACTCAAATTATTTACAAAGGTCAGGAGAAGTAGAACATTGCTTAGATGTGATGCAAAAATCCCCCGATAGAATCTCCAATCAATGTGTTTGCCCAATAATCAGGCTACACTTCATATAGCTAGAAGTCTGGTTTCAATACACAAACAGCAATGTTAACACCTTTAACATCATAACTGGAAAAGTATTCAGTAAATGGATTGAGTGAAGTGAAGAAACAGTCAATATCAGAAGAGTGGATATGTTTGTCTTTTCTGTCCCATTTGTTGGCTGAGGTTTTCCCATGCTCATTTACTTGGTTGTTCCTTTTTCTGAATCATTTACAGCAGTAAAAAACTCAGTCAGGGCTATGCCCTAAATGCCTCACAAAAAATTCAGCCCTTCAAGTGTCAAACCCACATAAAAACCTATGCACAGTTCTTTGTCTCCTCACAAGGAAAGAACACGATGTCCATGTTCTCTACATGATGCAAAAATGTCTGAAACAGGGAAAGGCAGACAGCTAGAGAGAGATCGTTCTTCAGACAGACAGCAATCAGATAAACCCCACATACACAGAGGAGTCAGTTCCATAAGTCACGATGTCCAACCTGACGTTTTCTATCTGTGCAGTTTGCTTGGTAACAAAGGCTTCTACCCCCTGGCCTGGGGGACTAGCTGCTCGCCTCGCAGCCCCCCAGACGCTTACAGACAGATGTCCTTGGTGGAGCAGAACGCAGAGCAGAGAGGAGGCAGGGCAGGCAGGGCTGACGTCACAGATGGCTGTGGGGCTGTGGAGGAGAGGAGAAGGGGGCTCTCTGCCCTCTAAAAGGGCCCAGGATAAAGGCAAGGCAGGGGGCCTCTGCTGATCTCTACCCCCAGCCCAGACCTGGTCTGAGGGCCGAGGGGGCACAGCAGGGGAACTCGCCAGGGGCCAAAACAACCCATATAATAACCTATATACTGTATTCTGAGGGTGTGTGTGCGTGCCTGGGTAGTGCATTAACTTCCTACTTATGCAGCTACCTAAATCCATGCATTTGATTTCATTACTTGACACCCGCACAGCAGACTTTTTTTTTTTGTAACTATATGAGGCAGTCTGTCTCTCCGTTCTATGAACATCTGTGAGCTGTAAGGCCTTTTCTCATTTAAAATGCCTGGTAGTTAAGCAAGGGGAGTCTAAGCTAAATCGCCGATCAGATCTCCAACCTCATCTCAACTCAGTGGACATCCAATATGACTGGGCCAATCTGCTATGTCTCCCCATGTTTCAGCCCTGACCTACTGATGTGGGGGCTGTGTTTGGTAGAGCTAAAGTATAGCTGTGTTATACAGGTTGATTTAAAGGGGCAATCTGCAGTTCAAACAATAACAAAACAGGCACCCAACCACTAGCCCTATATGGCAAGAACAGCTCAAAAAAGAAAAGCGAAATGACAGTCCATCATTACTTTAAGACATGAAGGTCAGTGCAGAGGATAAGTTCATCAGAGATTACCAGCGTCAGAAATTGAAGCTCAAATAAATACTTCACATAGTTCAAGTAACGGACACATCTCAACATCAACTGTTCAGAGGAGACTGCGTGAATCAGGCCTTCATGGTCAATTTTCTTTAAAGAAAACACTACTAAAGGACACCAAGAAACACGAGCATTGGACTTCAGACTGGTGAAAATCTGTCTTTTGGTCTGATGAGTAAAAATGTGAGATTTTTGGTTCCAACCGGCGTGTCTTTGTGAGACGCAGAGTAGGTGAACGGATGATCAACGGATGATCGCCGCATGTGTGGTTGCCACCGTGAAGTATGGAGGAGGAGGTGTGATGGCGTTGGGGTGCTTTGCTGGTGACACTGTCTGTGATTTATTTAGAATTCAAGGCACACTTAACCAGCATGGCTACCACAGCATTCTGCAGCGATACGCCATCCCATCTGATTTGCGCTTAGTGTGACTATCATTTGTTTTCCAACAGGACAATGACCCAACACACCTCCAGGCTGTGTAAGGTCTATTTGACCAAGAAGGAGAGTGATGGAGTGCTGCATCAGATGACCCGGCCTCCACAATCACCCAAACTCAAACCAATTGAAATGGTTTGGGATGAGTTGGACAGCAGAGTGAAGGAAAAACAGCCAACAATTGCTCAGCATATGTGGGAACTCCTTCACGACTGTTGGAAAGCATTCCTGGTGAAGCTGGTTGAGAGAATGCCAAGGGTGGCTACTTTGAAAAATATTAAATATATGTTGATTTGTTTAACACTTTTTTGGTTACTACATGATTCCATATGTGTCATGTCATAGTTTTGATGTCTTCATTATTATTATACAATGTAGAAAATAACAAAGACTTAAGAAAAACCCTTGAAGGAGTAGGTATGTCCAAACTTTTGACTGGTACTGTATATTCTTCAAAAATCGATGTGCATTCAGAATGTATTCATACCCCTTGACTTATTCCACATTTTGTTTTGTTACAGCCTGAAGTCAAAATGGATTAAATAGATGTTTTTCTTACCCATCTACACACAACACCCCATAATTGTTGTTGGCTGGCCCTCGCTTCATATTCGTCACCTAACCCACTGGCTCCAGGTCATCTATAATTATTTGCTAAGTAAAGCCCTGCCTTATCTCAGCTCACTGGTCACCATAGCAGCACCCACGCGTAGCACGCACTCCAGCAGGTATATTTCACTGGTCACCCCCCAAAGTAAATTCCTACTATGGCCGCCTTTCCATCTAGTTCTCTGGTGCCAATGACTGGAACGAACTGCAAAAATCACTGAAGCTGGAGACTCATATCTCTCTCAATAACTTTAAGCACCAGCTATCAGAGCAGCTCACGGATCACTGTACCTGTACATAGCCCATCAGTAAATAGCCCATCCAACTACCTCATCCCCATACTGTTATTTATTTATTTTGCTCCCTTGCACCACAGTATCTCTACTTGCACATTCATCTTCTGCACATCTATCACTCGAGTGTTTAATTGCTATATTGTAATTATTTCGCCACTATAGCCTATTTATTGCCTTACCTCCCTTATCCTACCTAATTTGCGCACACTGTATATAGACTTTTTTTTACTGTATTATTGACTGTATGTTTGTTTATTCCATGTGTAACTCTGTGTTGTTGCTTGTCTCGCACTGCTTTGCTATATCTTGGCCAGGTCGCAGTTGTAAATGAGAACTTGTTCTCAACTAGCCTACCTGGTTAAATAAAGGTGAAAAAAAATGACTAAGTGAAAACATGCTTTCAGAAATGTTTGCAAATTTATTGACAATGAAATACAGAAATATCTCATTCGTATAGAGTAATTATTCACACCTCTTTGCTATGACACTCCAAATTGAGCTCAGGTTCATCCGATTTCCTTTGATCATCTTTGAAGTGTCACTACAACATGACTGGAGTCTATCTGTGGCCATTTCAATTGTTTGGCCATGGTTTAGAAAGAAACACACCTGTCTATATAAGGTCCGACAGCTGACAGTGCATGTCAGTGCAGAAACTATACCATGAAGTCCAAGGAACTGTCCTTAGATCTCTGAGATAGAATTGTGATGAGGCATACATCTGGGGAAAAAATATGGAACTACCCAGACTTTGCCTAGAGCTGTCCCTCCGACCAAACTGAGCAACTGGGCAGGAAGAACCTTGGTCATGGAGTCTCTACAGCACATTATGGGAGAGACAGAAGCCACTCCTGAGAAAAAGGCACATGACAGCACACCTGGAGTTTGCGAAAAGGCATGTGAAAGGCAAAATATGCTGTGGTCTGATAAGACAAAAATGTAACTCTTTGGCCTGAATACAAAAAGATACTTTTGGATAAAACCAGGCGCAGCTCATGACCCGCCGAACGCCATCCCTACCGTGAAACATGGTGGTGGCAGCATCATGCTATGGGGATGCCTTTCAGCGGCAGGGACTGGGAGACTGGTAAGGATAGAGGAAACAATGAATGGAGTCAAATACAGGTAAATCCTTGATGAGAACCTGCTTCAGAGTGCAAACAACCTTAGACTGGGGTGAAGATTTACATTCCAACACGACAATGACCCCAAGCATACAGCCAAAACAACACTGGAATGGCTTCAGAACAAGAATTTGAAAGTCCTTCAGTGTCCCAGCCGAAGCCCAGACTTGAATCCCATTGAAAATATGTGGAAAGACTTGAAGATTGCTGTTCACTGCCACTCCCCATCTAACTTAACAGAGCTTGAGAAAATCTTAAAGGAAGAATGGGAGAGAATCCCCAAATCCAGATGTGAAAAGCTGATAGACATACCCAAGACTGTATTTGACGCCGAAGGCGCTTCTACAAAGTATTGGCTCAGGGGTGTGAATACTGATGTAAATGAGATATTTCTGGAAAATATGTTTTCACTTTGTCATTATAGGGTATTGTGTGTAGATGGGTGAGAAAAAAAAAGGTATTCAATTTTGAATTCAGGCTGTAACACAACAAAATGTGGAATAAGTCAAGGGTATGAATACTTTCTGAAGGCACTGTATATAATCTATTTAAAAGTCAAAAATTGATGTAGCAATCTCAGATTGCCCCTTTAACTGAACTGGATTTGGATACAAATGATCCCAAATAGATTAAGGAAAGAAAATAAATAATAACGTCTTTCAATTTTTGTTTTTACAAATGTTTTATGCACCACAATATGTATTTATTCTGAGTAAACACACATACTGTAGGTAGGTATGAGTCACTGCATTAACCAAGGATTATACATAGACATGCTTATCTCGATGAATACATTCATGTACAGTGATTAATACCACATTGAGGAATGTCAGTCGTGTCTTTCTTCAACATAAAATCGAGAGATGAAGAAAGCATCTGTTTGCTGCCATACTTATTATACGTATACGTTACCTATGGAAATGAACCCTAGTTACAGTCTCAGCATGTTCTATTTTCTCCTGAGCTGGATGGATACGTCACAACTATTTCCAGAGCCAACAACCAATTATTCAGCGCCATGAGCCCTCCCCGGAGCTAAGGTCATTATGTGAGGGCCACTATCATGACCCTACGGTTCGTATTTATTTGCAACTTATTTGCAGAAATTAAACCGTGTATAAAGACTGTTTGTATAAAATTGGTTGTGTATAAAACACACTCCAAAACCCATCCACAGAGATAGTATTTTAATTCCTTAGAATAACATTTGTAGAATATTTTTTAAAGAATAGGAGTTTTTAAACAGAGGAACCCAGAAATCACCGATAAGCATATTCAAGCAGCAGCATTATAAGGAAGCGCCAGGAAAGCGGTGATCATTAAAAATAATGCTTATCTAAGGGAAAATGTCCAACTTGAAATGTTCTTCTTTCACATGGTCTCCCTTTACATGCGACCGTGCTTGTGCTAGCAGTCTTCTCTCTCCCTCTCTCTCTCTCTCTCTCTTTTTAAAGAGATTCGGTGCTCATCACCTTTCTATTGATCACGTATCATTTGCATCTAGGAAAAGATGTGAACTGAGATATTCAAGAGGACGAGGACGATCGTAATGATGTATTCATTTCTAAATCAAAAAAGTGGAAGGTAGATGAGAAGAGAGAGAATCTTCACAGGGAAGCAGAGAGAGAGAGAGAATCTTCACAGGGAAGCAGAGAGAGAGAGAATCTTCACGGGAAAGCAGGGAGAGAGAGAGAATCTTCACAGGGAAGGAGAGAGAGAGAGAATCTTCACAGGGAAGCAGGGGGAGAGAGAGAATCTTCACAGGGAAGCAGGGAGAGAATCTTCACAGGGAAGCAGGGAGAGAGAGAGAATCTTCACGGGGAAGCAGGGAGAGAGAGAGAATCTTCACAGGGAAGCAGGGAGAGAATCTTCACAGGGAAGCAGGGAGAGAGAGAGAATCTTCACAGGGAAGCAGGGAGAGAGAGAGAATCTTCACAGGGAAGCAGGGAGAGAGAGAGAATCTTTGACAGGGAAGCAGGGAGAGAATCTTCACAGGGAAGCAGGGAGAGAGAGAGAATCTTCACAGGGAAGCAGGGAGAGAATCTTCACAGGGAAGCAGGGAGAGAGAGAGAATCTTCACAGGTAAGCAGGGAGAGAGAGAGAATCTTCACAGGGAAGCAGGGAGAGAGAGAGAATCTTCACGGGGAAGCAGGGAGAGAATCTTCACAGGGAAGCAGGGAGAGAATCTTCACGGGGAAGCAGGGAGAGAGAGAGAATCTTCACGGGGAAGCAGGGAGAGAATCTTCACAGGGAAGCAGGGAGAGAGAGAGAATCTTCACGGGGAAGCAGGGAGAGAATCTTCACAGGGAAGCAGGGAGAGAGAGAGAATCTTCACAGGGAAGCAGGGAGAGAGAGAGAATTTTCACAGGGAAGCAGGGAGAGAGAGAGAATCTTCATGGGGAAGCAGGGAGAGAGAGAGAATTTTCACAGGGAAGCAGGGAGAGAGAGAGAATCTTCACGGGGAAGCAGGGGGAGAGAGAGAATCTTCACGGGGAAGCAGGGAGAGAGAGAGAATTTTCACAGGGAAGCAGGGAGAGAGAGAGAATCTTCACGGGGAAGCAGGGAGAGAGAGAGAATCTTCACAGGGAAGCAGGGAGAGAGAGAGAATCTTCACAGGGAAGCAGGTAGAGAGAGAGAATATTCACGGGGAAGCAGGGAGAGAATCTTCACAGGGAAGCAGGGAGAGAGAGAGAATCTTCACGGGGAAGCAGGGAGAGAGAGAGAATCTTCACGGGGAAGCAGGGAGAGAATCTTCACAGGGAAGCAGGGAGAGAGAGAGAATCTTCACGGGGAAGCAGGGAGAGAATCTTCACGGGGAAGCAGGGAGAGAGAGAGAATTTTCACAGGGAAGCAGGGAGAGAGAGAGAATCTTCACGGGGAAGCAGGGAGAGAGAGAGAATCTTCACAGGGAAGCAGGGAGAGAGAGAGAATCTTCACGGGGAAGCAGGTAGAGAGAGAGAATCTTCACAGGGAAGCAGGGAGAGAATCTTCACAGGGAAGCAGGGAGAGAGAGAGAATCTTCACGGGGAAGCAGGGAGAGAGAAAGAATCTTCACGGGGAAGCAGGGAGAGAATCTTCACAGGGAAGCAGGGAGAGAGAGAGAATCTTCACGGGGAAGCAGGGAGAGAGAGAGAATCTTCACGGGGAAGCAGGGAGAGAATCTTCACGGGGAAGCAGGGAGAGAGAGAGAATCTTCACAGGGAAGCAGAGAGAGAGAGAGAGAATCTTCACAGGGAAGCAGGGAGAGAGAGAGAATCTTCACGGGGAAGCAGGGAGAGAGAGAGAATCTTCCCAGGGAAGCAGGGAGAGAGAGAGAGAATATTCACGGGGAAGCAGGGAGAGAGAGAGAGAATCTTCACGGGGAAGCAGGGAGAGAGAGAGAATCTTCACAGGGAAGCAGGGAGAGAATCTTCACAGGAAAGCAGGGAGAGAGAGAGAATCTTCACAGGGAAGCAGGGAGAGAGAGAGAATCTTCACAGGGAAGCAGGGAGAGAGAGAGAATCTTCACAGGGAAGCAGAGAGAGAGAGAGAATCTTCACAGGGAAGCAGGGAGAGAGAGCGAATCTTCACAGGGAAGCAGGGAGAGAGAGAGAATCTTCACAGGGAAGCAGAGAGAGAGAGAATCTTCACGGGGAAGCAGGGAGAGAGAGAGAATCTTCACGGGGAAGCAGGGAGAGAGAATCTTCACAGGGAAGCAGAGAGAGAGAGAATCTTCACAGGGAAGCAGAGAGAGAGAGAATCTTCACAGGGAAGCAGGGAGAGAGAGAGAATCTTCACATGGAAGCAGGGAGAGAGAGAGAATCTTCACAGGGAAGCAGGGAGAGAGAGAGAATCTTCACAGGGAAGCAGAGAGAGAGAGAGAATCTTCACAGGGAAGCAGGGAGAGAGAGAGAATCTTCACGGGGAAGCAGGGAGAGAGAGAGAATCTTCACAGGGAAGCAGAGAGAGAGAGAATCTTCACAGGGAAGCAGAGAGAGAGAGAATCTTCATAGGGAAGCAGGGAGAGAGAGAGAATCTTCACAGGGAAGCAGGGAGAGAGAGAGAATCTTCACAGGGAAGCAGAGAGAGAGAGAATCTTCACAGGGAAGCAGGGAGAGAGAGAGAAGGCAGGCATGCAGCGGAGGGGAGAGGAGACTGCAGGGCTCTGAGGCTGGGCTCCTCTTTCACACTAGCCTCCAGGCACGTGGTGTGCAAGTCCTGCTAATTACCAAGGTGAATCATGCTGCCGCTCTCTAATTAGCCAACATGACAATCTAATGGAAACATGCGGGCAGAGCTGGCACACTTAGAGAATCAACTCACAAAGAAAGACCCCTCTCTTTTACACTACCCTCCTCTTCCTTCCCCTGTGAAGTTCTATACAAATTACATTTCTCAAATAAAAAGGGGACAGGCTGGTTGAGCTATTGTTCTCCAGTGCAGGTACAGTTTATAAAGGAAAGAGGTTAAGAGAATATGAGGTAGTCTGGCTGGTCAGGATTTAGCTCTTCTCTCCTCTGTGTGTGTGGTGTTTGTTCCCTAATTGAAACGTGTCCTCAAATCTGCCTCCTCTCCTCTCCCTGTTATCCCGGGAACGGAGGGAGGCTGGCTGGCACCCCGCCACGAGCGTAGCTCAGCATACCCAATTCCCCTGTCGCTGGAGTCCCAAGGAGTGCTACAGCGCACAAAGAAAAAGTGGTCCTACAGGCTTCTTTTGCAAGAGAAGACGAGCCACAATCTCCCTCTGAGGCAAATCTCCTTTTTTGTTGTTTTCCTTCTCATTACAGGACTTTGTAATATTACAAAACACACAGGAACACCAAAGGTATTTTTAAAAGCCTGGTGATTTTTTTTCTTTATAATATGTCTTGAGGAAAAAAAGAAAGGGAAAAAAAGTGAAAGAAGTTGAAACTCCAGACAACAAAGCAACAAATAAAACAAAAAATAGTGCTAGTGTGGACTAGGCTGTGCATGTTGAGGAGTTCATCAAAACAGATCTTCATTCTGAAATAATTAAATGAACAATTAAATAGCCCCACTTTGATCTTTCAAACAACACTGATGAAACACTTCAACCATGGGAAATATTTGAGAAGACGTGTGGATATCTGATATTTGCATGTATCTACATACACATTTGTAATAACCACTAAGAGGTTAGAGGTACTTAACCTCACTGTTTTTCCTGTAGTAGAACACAATCTTCCATGTACAGAGACTCTCAAAGAGCATATTTTAAAAGCCAAACGTAAAAGTTCAATGAAACGGAGAGATTTACTGCCATGTGTTGGTCCTTACAGTATATCACCAAATGTCAGCGCTCTGTTAACTAGCCCAAACTGGCTTCATAATCATAGTGATTATTCTGACAGGCTTTAGCCCTGAGCATGCCTAACAGCGAGCGCTCTACAATGGGTACGATGACGGGTTCTGTGGGGCCACGTGATGAGAGGCCGTGGACCACAGATAAAACAGACACAAAAGCACTAATAAACGCATGGCACTGTAGCCTTGTCCTCTGACAATAGAGGAGAAATAGCGCTGCATGACGGGGCCTGTTGCACAAGTGCCTTTACAGGCTAAATGTGACCTGGTCATCTGTGGGGGATGCTGGGAAATCATGAACATGTGTCTTAGAGCCAATGATGTCTTGGAGCACATTGGTTACATCCAGAGGTTATAATTAAAATAAGTTGGCTAAATCTACAATATCTCTTGGTGGAGGTGGGAAGAGAAAAATGTAAAAATGTTGACCAGTGTTTCTATGTCATGTTGATGCTACTGACTCCAAGTCAATCCAGTAATACACTATGTGGATGTATGTATATGTTTATGCATCTGGCTAGGACATACTGTACATATAGCGCCTCTTGCTTTTAATTGGTGCCATACAAGGTTGAGAGTTGAGCGAGGGCAGAATTCATTGCTGCGTGGATCAAGACATTTCATGATCAATCCTGGTGTGCAAACGAGGCAAGAAAAAACTCCCTCTGAACGCCTTAGGAGGAAAAATATTTGAGGAAAATTATTCTAACAAAAAGCTGAGAGATTCCCATTGGACAGCTCTCAGTTTCACACGGGTCTGGAATCACTCTGAGGTAAAGTGGAGCAACGCTGCAAGGACACAGATCCGACTGGCTGGATGAGAAGAGAGAGGAAGGGAAGACAGGGGCTCCCACATCTCACCCCCCCACCCCAACACCCCCCCCCCCCCCATCCCCCTCTGGCCTGGAACGGCCCTGCTCGTGATGCTGATATGGGGATGTCATTCAGAGCAACCAAGAGCTGTCTTACCAACAGTCTCACTGACAGTCCTTATAGTCAAAGACATAAACTGTATAGTGATATGCCTCTAAATACTCTAGCTATGTTCAATTCTTGTGGAGGATCATCTTTATGTAAAACTCCAGTCTTGGATAGCAGCTGGGCGTGCAGGCTTTCATTCCAGCCCTGCAGTAACACACCTGCTTAGCTAATCATGTCCAGACTGAAGACCATGATTAGTTTATTATATAAAATCAGGTGCGTTTGAGGAAGGAACAAAAGACAGGCTTCTGTGTCCAACTGTCCATCGCCTGATATTCCTCTGCATCAACATGTCACCTGATGATGCCAAAGTTCACCTCTTTCAATTCCTATTTTGCCAGGAAGTTTATCATAGCTGTGATAAGTCTGTTACCCATTTTACAACCATTTAAATTATCTATATGTTTCTTTTAGTGGGAAACCTGAAGCAAAAAGCTTGCACTCAGCCTTGGCATTGCATGTGGCGTATAAAATATAATTGGGCTTTTCCAATAACACATTTACCATTCATTATTTATGGTTTTCGACAAATTAGATTCTGAAGCCATGGCCCGAAACATCAATGACCCGCATTTCTTAGCTGGTTTGATCAAGAATGTAATTAGGAGGATAAGGGCCATCATCAAAATAAAAGCCTGTCCTTACAAAGGCAACAAATTCTAGGGAAACCATTTATCCCAATCAGCTGACAGACGTTTGACCGACTCCTCCCAACCAATCATAGGCTAAAAGCCAGAACCATCCCACTGGGAACAAACTGGTTGAATAAACGTTGTTTCAACGTTATTTGTCAACGTATTGTGATGTGGAATCTATGTGGGAAAAGAAATACATTTAATTTGAAAAACGTCATCAACTCTTATTTTGAGGGTAACATTTCAAACACAGGATTATGTCATCATGGTAACCAAATTGCAACATAGACAAACCTTGTATAAAATATGTAGAATTTGTACCTTTAAAACTACGTCAGATCTTCAACGTTATATCCACTTTCAGACAAAAAACTATAGGCTGGGCAGCACCTCCTACTGGATAATTGATCTATCTACAGGTACCCTTTGGTCTCCCTTCCAGGGTTTTAACTGAGCCCAGCCCTGATAAACTTTGATATTTGTCACTGACTTTTACCAATGTGATATCATGAGAACGATTGTTGAGAGATCTCCACTTAAAAACAAAACAGATTCACTGTTGCTATCGAAGTCATTCCAAAGGGCAGGTTTAACAGAGCAAAATAAACGTGACCAAATCAGTTAAAGAATAGGACTAAATCAAATCAAACTTTATTTAAAGTGCATTTAAAGTTTGATTTGATTTAGTCCTTTTCTTTCACTTAGATTTTTGGTTGAGATGGAGATGTAAATCCAACATATCAATTATTAATTGGTTGTCACGGCTCCCGTCGTAATGAGGATCGGACCAAAACGCAGTGTGGTAAGTGTTCATGATTATTAACCAAAAAGCCAGACTACATCAGCGGCACAGAGAAGAAACTATCCAACAGAAGATAAATCTCCTTCAAATGTTATTATGTGATTGCATTGACAAGCAAACACATTTCAATATCACTTCTGAAATACAATACATTTAGCCTATTAACTTGTTGACAAGTTAACAAATGATACAGTATGCTGAATTCCCATCTCCAAAAAAAAACAAAACAAGTTAAAGAATGGGATTAAGCCGGTGGATCAGATGAAACTATCCAAGCAGTAGATACATCTCCTTCAAATGTTGATGTTGTTTGCGTTGTCAACCAACCACAACTCAAAATTACTGTTGTAATACTGTTGTAATAGCCTAAATATATTTAAATATCTTACAAGCTAATGTAACATTAAACCTTAAAATGAGTAACACATCCATGGCCTCATTGAGGTTACTGTAACTAAAAATGTCTTCTTATGTATTCATAAAAATAATGCATAGGTCGCTGCAGGTTTGTGGAGATTTTTACAATTGCTTTAATAATGTCGAAGAGTATTGATCACTTGCACCATATATTTTTTTATGTAATTTCAATTGCAGCCCAGGTTGTTTGGTTCTGCACAGTGATAACACATTAATCGGTTGTATTAATACAAAACAAAATATCTGACATTGTATTCCCTTTTAAACTTAGTTGTGCTTTTAAATGGTTGAACAGTGATACTGTACTTTGGGTGACAACTAAAAATAAGACATTGTTTTTCCATTGGAATTTGGTTGTGCTTTTAGATGGTTGAAAGCAGAGTGATACCACATTGGAAAATCAATTAACTTTTGGCTGTCTTTTTGACAGGGTGAATATATGTTGTAATCTCATTGATCAACATCTCGACCAAATATTACCAAGTTATCCACGTTGAAATGACGTGATGTGCCCAGTGGGATGTCAGGTCCTGGGGATGATGAGTTTAAACCAGAGAGTCTTCCTCTCTCCTCTCCCTGCCTCCAGATGGAGTTCTGATGATGAATCTATGGCCGCAGTGTGTCTGTGTGTCTGACACTGTGATGTATGTAGGCCTGGTCCACTCTCCCCCCCACCCCTCTCTCACTGCCTCACCTCCTGCCTCAGTGGGATTTCAGACAGAGCACACAGACCAGACTAAAAAATAAAGAAATGAGGAATACTCGTTTTGGCCATTGATTTTCACTGGGGGCATTTCTAAAATAGCCCATCTGACCTTTTGGGGCGAATGTTTCTGAATGGAGGAAACAGGGGCGCTACACACGTTTGGCCTTATGCCTTTTGCTATCTGCCTGGGCGGTACTGAAGGCTGACGGGGAAGGGGATGGATTAGGTTGAGGTGGAAAATGGAGAGGTCTGATAGAGGCCACATGGGGCCAAGGCTGCCATCACACTACCAGAGTAGTGTGTCTCTATCATCCCACTCTGACTGGGTGTAATTCACCTGTAAGCACCTCAATAAAGTTCCCCAACACCTCCCTGCTCCCTCCCCATATACCACACCTGCCTTTACAAACAAATCAGCGCCAACTCAATTTCAAACACATTTCTTGGAACAAGTATATAACTGTCATAGAAAATTATTTTCGGAAAGAGGGTTGGCAGGATTGTCCACCCGTCCATCAGTCACCTGGAAGAGCAGCTCAGCCTCATTATCCTGATGAAATGTGTGCAGATGTGCTGAACAAGGAGCCGGCACCGACAGACTCCCTCTGCGGTAACCGTGGTGACACAAACAGCTAGCTCTGTCCCCTTGAGCCAGTCAGGTGATGAAAACCAGAGAGGCACAGGACTGAGAAACGACGGCCATTAAGCAAAAAAAAAGAGAGAAGGGGGGATGAAAAAACGTAGAAAAAAAATTCCCCCTGTAGTGGTGTCATCCCTGACTGTCGCACTGAACATTACATAAAGTAACAATTTCACCCCCCAACCCCCCTCCCTCTGCTCCTTCTGAAATTCTAAAATGAAAATGAGAATGTGCGCGTGCCACGTTTCTTTCTCAGAAGATAATCTGGCTCCATCCAGATGATGAGCGGCCTGCCACTTAACGGGGAGGAGATCCACTTTGATCACACAACCCTGGGGAGAACCTATCGCAGCACAGCCTATTACACTGCCTCATTTGCATATGCAGCTAGGGCTTATGGGGAGGCTGAGATCTAGTCTCAAGGTTCTAAACGAATGAACAGAGCCAATGAAAGGCATCCCTTCACCACACACTGGTGTGGTGGTAGTGTAAGATCTCTTTACAGAGAGCAGAGTGGAGAGGAGAGAAGATCCCCATTCTAATGTCCATAGCATACCACTTGGAATGCATGTCCAATACATTGCTTCATACTAAGTGGTACACTAGTATGGACACAATTGAAATGGGGCTAAGCAGCTCTATGTTGCTAGAGATCTATCATGGTCTACAGTGCCTTCAGAAAGTATTCACACTCCTTAACTTTTTCCACGTTCTGTTGTGTTACATCGTAAATTTAAAATGTATTAAATTGAGATTTATTTGGTTATTGGCCTACCCACGATAGCCCATAATGTGAAAGTGTAATTATGCTTTTAGAATATAATTTTTTACACATGAAAAGCTGAAATGTCTTGAGTCAATAAGTATTCAACCCCTTCGTTATGGTAAGCCTAAATAAGTTCAGGAGTAAAAATTGCATACAATAATAGTGTTTAACATGATTTTGGAATGACTACCTCATCTCTGTAACCCACACTTACAATTATCTGTAAGATCCGTCAGTCAAGCAGTGCATTTCAAATACAGATTAAACCACAAAGACCAATGAGAGGAAGGAAACCGATCAGGGATTTCACCATGAGGCCAATGGCGACTTTAAAACAGTTACAGAGTTTAATGGCTGTGATAGGAGAAAACTGAGGATGGATCAACAACATTGTAGTTACTCCTAAATATTAACCTAATTTACAGAGTGAAAAGAAGGAAGCATGTACAGAATAAAAAATATTTCAAAGGCACTAAAGTAATACCGCAAAAAATGTGGCAAAGCAATTAACATTTTGTCTTGAATACAAAATGTTATGTTTGCTGCAAATCCAATACAACACATTACTGACTACCACTCTCCATATTTCCAAGCATTGTGGTGGCTGCATCATGTTATGGGTATGCTTGTAATTGCTAAGGTTTTTCAGGATAAAAAATAAATAAAATGGAGCTAAGCACAGGCAAAATCCTAGAGGAAATCTGGTTCAGTCTGCTTTCCACCAGACACTGGGAGATTAATTCACCTTTCAGTAGGACAATAACGTAAAACACAAGGCCAAATCTACACTGGAGTTGCTTACCAAGAAGACAGTGACTGAGAGGCCAAGTTAAACTTTTGACTTAAATCTACTTGAAAATCTATGGCAAGACCTGAAAATGGTTCTAAAGCAATGATCAATAACCAATTTGACAGAGCTTTGAGAATTTTGAAAATAATAATGGGAAATTGTTGCGCAATTAAGGTGTGGAAAGCTCTTAGAGACTTACTCAGAAAGACTCACAGCTGTAATCTCTGTCAGGTGCTTCTACAAAGTATTGAGTCATGGGTGAGAATACTTATGTAAATTAGATATTTCTGTATTTAATTTTCAATACATTTGAAAACTATTCTAAAAACCCGTTTTCACTTTTGTCATTATTGGATATTGTGTGCAGATGGATGAGAAAAACATTATATTTAATCAATTTTGAATTCAGGCTGTAACAACAAAATGTGGAATAAGTCAAGGGGTATGAATACTTTCTGAAGACACTGTAGCTGTACAATTTAACAAATAAGCACAGTAGCTTCCTACTTTATTTTTTATATTTCCCATTTGTGCGCCTACAGTGCCAAAGCCATTTCAAAGTTTTAAACCAAAATGTATACATAACTGTGACAGTAAACATTTTTTTATCAGCTTTTACAATGCAAATGGCTCTACAGAAAGTGCTATGGTGAATATTAAACCGGTACTCACAACACTGATAGGCTCCCCAATCTATCTCTTTGAAAGAGCCATGCACAATGAACAGCAGTCTCCAAAATGTTATCGGGAGCCAGAAAAGAGAGAGGGAGAGAGAAAAGAGGAGGAGGATCTCTTTGGTGTGGTGTCTCTGTTCTATAACCACTTTTCCAAACGAGGCAGACATAAATCAGCACAAATAATTCCTACAACTTTTTAAGTCAGACCTTTAAATGGCATTACATATGTAGCGAGGCATGAAACATTTATATGTTGAAGTCTTGGGAAAATGTCAAGGGTAATGATCTCCAGCACAGCGCTTACCTCCTTAGCTTTTTGTTTCAGCCGAGCCTGCTCTGGGTCCTCTTGCCTGGAGCGACTCTGCAGAGTTGGGGGGGGGAGGACACAGGTTAACAGCTGGTTTAAGGACCCCCTCATCTGTTGCAGCCAGCACAAAAATAGTACAAAATGGGAACAGGATACAAGGTGTCAATGACATCGTATTTGGATTCATAGAAGTGCAATTGAGCGCCCAAGGCCAGTGCCCTTTAAATCTGCGCCAAATCCCACCGTAAATAAGCTGCTGGAGGGAGATTCTAATCAAAAGAGGTTATTAAAAATTCTGCACGAGCCAGCAGAGCACACAGGGCCGGGAGAATGTGCTCAAACTCAGAAAGTCACTGGCACTCTGTCCCTCTTTTGTTCCAGTGCCATTGCTGTGTGTGTGTGTGTGTGTGTGTGTGTGTGTGTGTGTGTGTGTGTGTGTGTGTGTGTGTGTGTGTGTGTGTGTGTGTGTGTGTGTGTGTGTGTGTGTGTGTGTGTGTGTGTGTGTGTGTGTGTGTGTGTGTGTGTGTGTGTGCGTGCGTACGTGCGTGCGTATCTCTCTGGAGTCAGGACCAGAGTCCACAGTACTGGAGCGCCACTGTAATTAGTCAGTGAGAGCTGAACTGCCTGTGCAGCTTGTACCTGTCTGTGTGAGCTGTTAACCACAGGGCTTCCAATTAACCATACAGGGACTCTTCTAAAAGCTCACTGTTAGTGGCACCCTGCCAGATCACCACACTAACACAGTACTAGCCTACTGTAGCTATCAGCGACGCAGTGTACTTTTCCTATGAGTCTATGAAAGAAAGATAGATACACTTTTTAATTCCCCCCCAGTTTTATTGTACAACGTTTCGACCTGTAGGTCTTCGTCTATGCTATGGTAATACAGGCAGCTAACAGTGCTGCCCCCTGCCATAGCAATGGGAATAATTCTATTAAAAAATGACTTCCTGTTTAACTAGCATAAATTAATTTAGCTTGAATGAAGGTTAGGGATATGACTAGTAATGGTCCAATGTGTCTTTAACATTGCCTAACCTCTCTAAGAGCATGGTCATCCCAGTGGTGTTAAAGACTACTTCATTAATATCTCTGAACGTGATGCTCCTCCCGATGTTTCTTTTTTCTACTATAAGCAATCAAATGCTATTTGCCTTCAGTGGTGCTGGAAATCAAGAGTCTAGCTACCCGTGCCCTGGCTCCCTCCCTACATCCCGCCTTCATGAACAGATGCGGTCGTCTTGCCCTGCTCCTTGCTAATTGGCTTTAAATATATCAGGCGGTTCACGTACTGGTCGGTGTCTCAACTAAAACGACTGCATTTGCCCTCCAGTCAGATGGATGGCCGGAGCATCCCTGAAGACCTGAGTCATATTTTAAATGGACGGAGGAGTGGGAGCGGAGGAGGGGATTATTTTAGTAGATTCTTATTTGAGAGGTCAAATTATAAGGGAGCCCCAGCGTGGAGCCTGGCCATCAGCGAGGAGAAAACAGGGACAAAGATGGACTGTTTACAAAGGGCCATGGTGGTACTGACATGCTTTATATCTCCTCTGTCAGCTCAGCTGTCCTGACACCCCCCCCTCTCTCTCTCATAACAGTACAGTGGCTGGGTGCTGGATCCACCCTCACTATACTGTTTGAATACATCAGTTAGAGAGTGAAATATACTGTAGGAAGTGTATAGTGGAAATGGACAAGTCAGATTAATTAATGTGCCACCATCCTATTACATAATAATGAGGCCAGACAACACATATTGCATATTAGCTATACAGTTATACTAAATATTTTTTCAGGTGTGATAAACTTGTGTTTAGTAAAACTTACTGTCATATACTCCTTCTAAAGACACTTACAGTTAGGCCCTGAGATTGCATCTTTTTAAAATAACAAAATAAAACTTGGTGCTTAACAGCTTTGCTGTCAAGGCAGTAGTTTCCTAATTACCAACTATAACAGCGGCAAGGCGGGTCATTGTTCATGAGTCTGAATGTTTCTAATGTCCTGCATGGCAGGCAGGGCCAGACCATAACAATGCTGTTAACACAGGGAAGTGATAATGCAATCAGCTGTGGGACATTGTCTCTATTGAAGATGTATTAAATGAAGCAAGCTTCTCTCTAATGTCTCACCGTGGGGCATTTCCCTTCAAAACACATTCTGTTGGTGGTGACAGTATTGGACCTTCGCATCATACTGTATGTCTAATGAATTATGTACCTGTCTTATTTGATAGATTGTATGAAGTATGTGAGAACTTATTCAAGTCATTTCACAATCTTATAGAAGTTAAGTGTGTGGAAGAAGTGTTTACACCAGTATCAACAGCCTGAGTGTGACTGGATGGACACACATGAGTGTGCAGAGACTGCCTAGATGCAATTCATCTGTTCTGAGACTCTGTAAGGCTCTCTGAGGCTCTCCTGCCCACTACTGTTGAAGCTGGTTCTCCTGAGTACTGAGATGGCTGACATGACACGCTTTTAGCTCTGGGTGTGTCAGCGGGTATGTGAGGAGGATCAGATCAGAGGAATGTATAGAGTTCCACAGTGGTTCCTCTGCTTGTTGTGTTGGGGACAATGAGAGGACAAAGGAGCCCTAGAGCGAGGGGGCGGGAGAACACACTGAGGTCACACTACGGAGGGCGCACTCGGTTTCATCTGTTAGCTAGGGCCTGGGCAGGAACAGCGAGGACACCACACTGCCCTAGACACTGACAAGGAACACACACCACACCACAGCTAAACACTACCTTACACACTACCTTACAAACCACCTTACACACCACCTTACACACCACACCACCTTACACACCACCTTACACCACCACCTTACACACCACCTCACACACTACCTTACACACTACCTTACACACCACCTTACACACCACCTCGCACACAAGTAACACACACAATAGCAACAGAGCTAGAGTCCCTACTAGAGGTCGACCGATTACAACGCCGATACCGATTATTAGAGGACCATAAAAGCCGATACCGATTAATCGGCCGATTTAAAAAAATAAAAAAATATATAATACATCAATAAAATCAATTTAGCCTCAAGTAAATAATGAAACATGTTCAATTTGGTTTAAATAATGCAAAAACAAAGTGTTGGAGAAGAAAGTAAAAGTGCAATATGTTCCATGTAAAATATGTGCCATGTAAGAAATCTAACGTTTCAGTTCCTTGCTCAAAACATGAGAACATATGAAAGCTGGTGGTTCCCTTTAACATGAGTCTTCAATATTCCCAGGTAAGAAGTTTTAGGTTGTAGTTATTATAGGAATTATAGGACTAATTTCCCTCAATACCATTTGTATTTCATTAACCTTTGACTATTGGATGTTCTTATAGGCACTTTAGTATTGCCAGTGTAACAGTATAACTTCTGTCCCTCTCCTCGCTCCTCCCTGGGCTCGAACCAGCAACACAACTACAATTAGCGTGCGCTAACTAGCTAGCCATTTCACTTCGGTTACACGAGCCTCATCTCGGGAGTTGATAGGCTTTGAAGTCATAAACAGAGCAATGCTTGACGCACAACGAAGAGCTGCTGGCAAAACGCACGAAAGTGCTGTTTGAATTCATGTTTACGCGCCTGCTTCTGCCTACCACCGCTCAGTCAACCACTTGTATGCTCAGTCAGATTATATGCAACGCAGGACACGCTAGATAATATCTAGTAATATCATCAACCATGTGTAGTTAA
This sequence comes from Oncorhynchus nerka, assembly GCF_034236695.1. Classification (NCBI taxonomy): domain Eukaryota; kingdom Metazoa; phylum Chordata; class Actinopteri; order Salmoniformes; family Salmonidae; genus Oncorhynchus; species Oncorhynchus nerka. Next base: position 78,262,313 of record NC_088422.1, read on the forward strand.
CTAGTGATTATGATTGATTGTTTTTTATAAGATAAGTTTAATGCTAGCTAGCAACTTACCTTGGTTTACTGCATTCGCGTAACTCCTTGTGGAGTGCAACGAGAGAGAGGCAGGTCGTTATTGCATTGGACTAGTTAAGGTTGCAAGATTGGATCCCCCGAGCTGACAAGGTGAAAATCTGTCGTTCTGCCTCTGAACAAGGCAGTTAACCCACTGTTCCTAGGCCGTCATTGAAAATAAGAATGTGTTCTTAACTGACTTACCTAGTTAAATAAAGGTATAAAAAAATCGTAAAATCGGTGCCCAAAAATACTGATTTCCGATTGTTGTGAAAACTTGAAATCGGCCCTAATTAATCGGCCATTCAGATTAATCGGTCGACCTCTAGTCCCTACACTGGACTTCATGGTGTATGAGGTAGGCTTAGAAATGGGGAAACTGAAACTGGTAAGATTTCAGCGTATTGCTAAATTGGGCTAAATCAAATCAAATCAAATGTATTTATATAGCCCTTCTCAAAATATCTCAAAGTGCTGTACAGAAAACCAGACTAAAACCCCAAACAACAAGCAATGCAGGTGTAGAAGCACGGGATCAGGATGGAATGTGAAAACACTTCCATGACTGTGTGGTTGTAACTAAAAGGGATATATGCCTTTATAACAAGAAGGCGACTAGGACTTACTTTAGCTGCTTTGAGTAGGATCTCTCTCTCCTGTTCATCCTTCCTCTGCTTCTCTATCCTCTCCAGCTGCTCAAAGAACTTTAGCTGCGACCGCACGTCTGCCGACTGCTCAAACCACTCCTCATCCTGCAGAGAGACAGAGAGGGAAAGAAAGAAAAAGAGAGTGAGTGGAGGAAAAATAACTTAAGATACTAAGAAGATCTCATTTCAACCACAAGTTTGGATAAACATATTACTACAACTTTATAGACACCTCGTCTCTTACAACCACCAGTTTGGATAACTTATCACAACTTTTCTTTGTTTACACGTATCACCGCTTCTCTTTGTGTTAAATATGTTGTTCTGCACTTGGGAGATGGGAAGATGAGACAAGTTTCAGAAGGAAAACAAAGTTTGTGGGTCATCAAAAAGTTAATATGACAATTGTTTATTCCCTGTGTGTGTCTCTGTCTCTCTGTTCTCCCCCAACACCCTTTATCAGTTTCTCTCACTCTATCTCCCTCCCTCTCTGTGGCGATGTGAGGAGCTGGGTGGCAGAGCAGAGCACAGAGTGGAGTGACATCTGAGGGTTTGTCACCACGCGCACGTCTCTCTCATCCTTCCTCCCTCCTTTGTTCAGAGCTGAGCCTGCACTCCTCCCCTCCTCCGTAACTCAGTCGAGCCGTGCTCTCTCTTTCAGGCCGCCCGCCCGGGTTGGTTTTTCGCTGATGTCAACAGAGTGGCTTCACAGAGACGAGGAGACTTCACGCATCTAACACGCCTCATTTACAAACCGCAAAAAAGACAAAACAAGACAGGGACAGCTGTAGCCCACCACCCCTCTCCTCTGCCTCACATACAAACAGGAAAACAGCTTTTCAAAGTTGCTATGTTTTTTGCTTTCTTTCTTTTACAAGGAGCAGAGTTGAATTGACTTTATTGAAACCCAATTAAATGTGGTTACATTGCTATATTCAAGGCTAAAAGTTAATGTCACCCATGCTGGTGTGCCAGACAGAGGCCTGAAAAAGATCTAGCAGGTATTTTTCAAGTTCTGAAGAATATGTTTATGTGGAAACTGTGCTATGGTGCTTATCACTTAAGTGTAAAAAGCGCCCACCTCCTCATAGGTATGTCTGTCTCTGGCACGACTACTTACTTTACCACCGTCCATCCTGTGCTGTGCGATGGAGGAGACCTTCTCCAGCACAGTGCGGAGTCGGGACTGGGTAGCGTGGGAGATGAAGTTCACAGCCTCCATAGGAACCTCTGACACGCCAAACTTCTTAGCTTAGGGTCACACACAGACAGAAGGACTCCAACATTAATACACGCTGATCTCCCCAAATCCCAGTCCGAAAAGGCTTTTCATACTACTGAACCAAGCTGAGCCGAACCAAACCAAGCTGTAATGAGCTGGCCTGGTTCCACATCCACCATAGTTGTTGGAACCATGCTAAAAAGGACCAAGCAAAACATCTGTGCCAGCACAGTTTGGGTTTAATAATGATAAAGCTCTGTCTAGACGTTTCACAGTTCTAGTGTAATGTTGAGAATAGTATCCATGTATGAATTGCCAAGCTTACTCTGCAGTCTTTCATGTGTGTAGATGTAAACAACATTGGCCAACCTTAACTTTAAAGGATCATTTCGACTAGTTTTCAGGCAGTAAACAGTTTGTGAAGTCATAATTCAGAGGACAGAGTTTAGCAGGTTAGGATCAGTTTATCTTCCTTTTTAATATTCCATTAACAGAATGTTCTCTCTGGTACACTTTTAAGTAAACCACACCAATTATTTAAATCAGCCATACTGTACACACATCTTTTCCCAGTCTAACATCTTGAAAGGATCGAGATCTGTATAAGCCTGATAATTAGTGTGAAAATTCAAAAACATTTTCTCTGGGTCGTAAGCGATGTCAAAAGGAAAAATACTAAAGGCTTCCACTCTCCAACAAACTGAGATCTTTAAGGCACCGAGACAAAGAAAGCCAAGTTCTCTATGAAATAATAAATACCTTCCTCAATGTAGTCCACACCAGCCCCTCACTTAGGACTATAGGAGAGTCTAAACAGCATCGTATTGCTTTAGTGTTAGTTTCCAACCACCTTAACAGGCTTTATTTTGTACTGTTTTTTACTGGTAATCTCATCTGCCCATAAATAGAGAAAAGTGAACTTTCTGCACTGAACACGAGTGAGTCTCTCTGGAGTTGAGTACTTCTGCATGTGTCTCTGCAGAATTGGACCTCTGAGGTACCAGTGCACATTTACTTTGAGAGGCTATTCTAGAGAACTCCAGCTGTGCATATGTTCTAGGCCCTGGGAGTCAGGAGGGAGTTGCCGCTTGCAGTTTCACAAATGAAACTGGCCCATGGCTCAAGGACAAGCCTGAAGAATGATGGGGAGGGGGAGAGATAAGAGAGATAGAAAGAGAGAAGGGGGGTGAGAGGAGAGAGAGATGGGAAGAGATAGAAAGAGAAAAAAGGAGAAAGAAAGAAAGAAAGAAACCGGGAGAAAAACATGCTCCTCTTCTCCCAATCTGTGTGTGGACATTCTGAAAGACACAGGGTTCCCTGGTCCTCACCGGGTCTGAATCTACCCTGCCCCGCTGTACATCTCCCTGCCCAGTGGTGGCAGCAGAGAGCAGAGAGGGCAGCATGAAGCAGAGGGGTGAGTCAGGGCTGTGTACCATTGTGTGAGGAGGACCACATCCCCACTAGCCTCTGATTGAGCAGAGTTGGCAGGCTGGGGAGCCTCCCTTGGTTCTGCTGCCAGCTGAGAGTTCTCCACAGCCCATCACTGACACAACAAAGCCGCCCAAGTGCCACTTCCCCAGCAGGGGGCACCATGGCCTCCCACCCACCCGGCCCCCGCACAGCACCAAGCCCCCAGAGCAAGATTTAAATTTTTAACCCCCTCCTCCCCAAGGCGACAGAATAACAACCTCACCAATGTACTGTCTAACAGCACATGACCTCTGGGCCTCATTGTCACTGTCACTGTGGATACTTAGGTAAAACAAGAAAAAACATCTTAGCGATAAAACTCCCTGTTGTGCTTGAATTCTAATCTACTGTGTGATTTATAATGCAACTTGTACTCAAGACTTAGTTGTTAATGGTAATATACATCCGTGTATCATCTCAGATTCACAAATAGGACAGTATTTGAATGTGGAGATCCAATCAAAGGACAGAAGAAGAACAAGATCCAGTCTTGTAACTCTGAACTCTCTTCCTTCAGTCCACAGGACAATCTGACAAGCAGCCTTCAAAAGACAGCTCTATAAAGTATTTATGTCAGGGCCTGGGGTCTAGTAAGTTCAGACAGACACTGAAGAATTCATTAAAGGAGGTGAAAGAACTGTTAAGTGCACCAAGTTTAAAATGAGGGAGGGCAGAAAGGAGCGTCTGCTCCGGCCTGGCCTGCAACCTCCCATCAGGGGAAGTAAATCAAACTGTCTGTCTTTAGTGATGACACTACAGATGCAGAAACAACAAGGAGAATACAAGAAAACACAAAGCTAACAGACAGATTTCATCACATACACACACACACACACACACACACACACACACACAGACAGACACAGACACACACACACACACACACACACACAGACAGGGGTCTGGCCTATATTTTCTAAACCAACACACGTTTGAAGGAACATGATTCTGTTTGGTACACGTTCATGAATAAATTCAAGATCAATCTGAAGATAATAATCACTATGATGAAAATGAAGATCAGCATCATTGGCAACACTTGATGATTATGGAATTATTATTATGGACCTGGAGATAGTACTAACCGTGAAGACAACGATACTGTACATGATTCCACCTCAATTCTCTATCATTTAATGACTTTAACTTCTTGGATATAGGGGGCGCTCTTTTAATTTATGGATAAAAAAACGTTCCCGTTTTAAACAAGATATTTTGTCACGAAAAGATGCTTGACTATGCATATAATTGACAGCTTTGGAAAGAAAACACTCTGACGTTTCCAAAACTGCAAAGATATTGTCTGTGAGTGCCACAGAACTAATGCTACAGGCGAAACCAAGATGAAATTTCATACAGGAAGTGCCCCAGATTTTGAATGTGCTGTGTTCCAATGTCTCCTTATATCATCATGTCATCATGTACTATAATGTACTGTAGTAGTGTACTGTCCGTACCTGTCTCCAGGATGCGTCTGTGTAACAGGCCCGGGTGAAGGAAGGCCTCATCTTTACAGGAGCGGATGTGTGTCCCCACCAGCTCAGAGTTGGTTGCCAGGATACGAGCGCTCTCTTCATTCAGATTCACCCCCGCCATGGACGCCACATCGTTAATGTCATCATCATCCCTGGAAACAAATAGATGGAGGATTCATGTTTTAAGGGCTCTACAGATGTAGTTTGTTTCTGCAAACTTGTAGTGTTTGTTCATTAAAATAGGTTTCAGTAAAAAAAAAGAAGAAATGAATCATTTTAAAACACATTTTAAAAACTTGTTGAAACTATTAATATCCACGTTTTCCAATGTCTTGCTGCATAAATAATAGTCTAATAGAGTTTTAAAAATATATCTAAAGTTGTCATATCCACTTAGAAATGTCAGACTTGTTTTGCCCTCATGAAAAATGTATCAACCCCTACTAAAATTAAATTAAATTATAATCCACACAATAATTCAAATGTCTTGTTGCTGCAGGACTATTTTCCTGCTGTTGCAAACTGGCTCAACTTAAGAGCCTACATCTATACATTAGCTCTTACAACAATGTCTGTATAAAACAACACTATATGTCTCCCTTTTACAGTATTAGTTTGCATGTCCCTATAGACAATTACAGGGCTGTTCCTGTGGAAAAAGGACTCTGATTTTCTCATTTCATTCAAGGTGCAATCGTACAGGGAAAGTAGTGTATGCACTTGCATTGTTATGATTCAGAGGTGTATAAGCTGATCATAATAATACACTATTTTAATAGGCTTTATTCCATCCAGAGTCCATTTGAGTCAGCATATAGTAGGGTTGACAATGTTTGGATGGCGGGGAGCTGGGTAAGGATGCACAGGAGGATTGGAACTGCTGTGTGATGAATCTGGCAATATACTAATATCAACAAACACTGTATACAGACCACTCTGCTGAGAACAGCAACATCATCCAGTACCAGTCCAGTGGAAATATCCACCACCATTTTGATTCACAACACGATCTGGCTTCTCAATACATTGTTCATTTTCTTAAATATGAGTTTTTTTAGAATTCATACATAGGTTTGGATCAGTAATATGTATTAGATATCGTATTTGAGGTAAAGAGTAACAAGGGATAAAGGACCAAGAAGACCTATTGAGGTCAAGGTCCTCCCCAAGGATGACCATCATTAAAATAATGGAGTGTCTGACCCAAACAGTTCACCTTTAATATTAGTTGTTGGGTGAATCTGAAATTGACAGTCGCCAGGCCTAAATCCTTTTTCTAGTCTCTATGAGTGAGTGCTAATGACTACTGTACCCTAACAGGGGAACGAGTGCTGTGGTAACCTAGTTGTGGCTGGCAATGCCCTGAGCAGATCATCCATGGAAACACTGCCTCCCTCCCTCGTCCGCTGGGCTGGAGGAACTACTGAGTGGCAGTGACAGAGGGCACAGAGAACCACAGAACACACACAGGGCAGCCGGACACTCCCTCCCTCGCCCATTCCATCGCCTCCCCTCTAAACTAATTGGTGTTCACACCGCCAGCAGTCGCTGGTTCTGACTGTCAGTGTTGTAGGGAACAAGGCAGCACGTTGATGCTGCCTTGTTCCCTAGTCTCTGCCTGCAGCAGGCGGGCGTCCGTGCATGGGAACACATCGCCATCGTCAGCGGCAGGCATCGCACCCCGCTGGTGTCTTCCTGTTCCTCTGTAAGGCCACGAGCACCTATATGAGTCCTGACATCCCGGCAGGAGGTTGACAAAGACGATTAGAGCTCCTTCCTGCACCAAGAGATCTCACTAGACCCTCTACTCACCCTGCCAGTCCCAGTCCTACTCTCTCTGAGTCTAATAATGAACCTCCATGTAGAATCTACCCAACAACACTCTCATGATACAGGAGATTACTATGTTATTATTATATCTCTCCCCTCCTACTGTAGGCTATACATCTTCATCTTCACCACCGTCAACTTCATCAACACCCTGGCCTCCTAACCTCATTATCCATTAAATAAATAAACCTTACATAAATCATCATATGTATTGATGATTAACTCAGTTACACAACACAGCTAGTGGACGTGCTAAGTTTCTATGCAAATAACTACCTTATCCCTTATTCTTAATAGCACAGCTAGATGTCTCCTGTGTTGCGGGGGGGCTACAACCAAACGGAAATGCAATACATGGCTGACATTATAAGGAGTGAATTAGACATGAAACGCACAACAACAACAAAAATATTCCTGAACGAATGTACAGTACCTTCTACTCTCACTAATAAAGGTGAGATGAAATTAGGTTCCACTGTGGAGGAAAAGACACCTCTCAATGATTGGTTTGGCTTTGCTGCGGGACATGACACCGAGAGCAACATTAATACTTATGCATGTATTTTCCATATCAAGCCTGGATGGGAGAGGGCACGCCGTAGGTGGGGAGTTGGATTGGATTTAGAAGGAGCATGTGTATGTGTGGAAAGGGGGCATCCAGTCAGGGTCCAGGATCCAGGGCCAGACAGGGATCGTCTCTGATACCTCCCCCCAGAGAGTGCCCCCTGTGCCAAGGTAGGGGTCGTCCACCGAGCCATCTGACTAACATCCCTGACACCCCTCCATGTAGCTAGTCGTACCTCACAGTGGGTGAGACACACACATAGTGTCACACACACACACACACACACACACACACACACACACACACACACACACACACACACACACACACACACACACACACAGGCACAGTCCACTGCAGCTTCCTTAGTTCCTCAATGTGCACTACAGCCTGTCGCTTTAGACAACGCTGACTGCTGCCAATATGTATCAAAGCCAGTTTACTGCAGTTAAGCACGTTCCCTCACTGTGTGTCCGGCCTGGTCTGGACGTGAATGAGCTGGATGGGGGCCGGGGTAGAGGGACGTATGACCCAGACCAGACATAGAGTGGGCTCACCACTGGCATTTTAACCTTTGTTTAACTAGGCAAGTCAGTTAAGAACAAATTCTTATTTACAATGACGGCCTACCAGGGAACAGTGGGTTAACTGCCTTGTTCAGGGGCAGAACGACAGATGTTTACCTTGTTAGTGCCTGGATTCGATCCAGCAACCTTTCGGTTACTGGCCCAACGCTCTAACCACTAGACTACCTGCAGCGGCATTGAGCTGAGGGGGCGACGTCTGAGACGGCTGAGAACTAGGGGATGAGGGCCGGCTGTGATTGAAGCGGATGTTGGGTGTTTACAGAAAGCATGGAGACCATCTGCTTCCACTCAGCAATGTAAAACTACTGTCTGTCTGTCTGTCTGTCTGTCTGTCTGTCTGTCTGTCTGTCTGTCTGTCTGTCTGTCTGTCTGTCTGTCTGTCTGTCTGTCTGTCTGTCTGTCTGTCTGTCTGTCTGTCTGTCTGTCTGTCTGTCTGTCACCACCACAGAGCACACTGGAACTCACATAACAACCCATCACAAAACATCACTACACAGAACAGCACATCACAACACAGCACAATGCAACACATCACAGCACAACGCAGCACAACACAGCACATTACAACACAACATAACAGATAAATAAATACATAGGTCAAGGTGGAGACACTAGAGGGGTTATGCCTGGTTGATTCTTTTTGAACCATGTTTGACTGGTTATAAACTAAATCTCTGAGATCATAGTCTATTCAACCCCTATCCACTTATCTACTCAACCCTAGCATTATATTCTTTACAAAGGGAAACGATACAAATCTGATGTTATACAAAACACCATCTACATAGCACAACACTGGGGAGTGGAAGGAGGGGGGAGTATTTAAGATCAAACAAAAAAATGCCTACAGTACAATCTCAGTATCATCACTATTTTAAGGAGGGGGGAGACTCCCACCATCCCTCCCCATTTCTGGCCTATTGTGCACCCATGCTGGGAGGGAGTGGCTGAGAGTGCTCTGAGGTGAGAGGATATACACGCCACAGGGCTCTGTTCCAACATGCTCTTATGTCCTCAGGAGGGGAACAGTATAGAGGTACATACAGCCCTGCCCTACCAGGGACTACTACACTACACAGCCAGACAACAGGGATTCCTAATCCATGTCAACCAGCAGAGTAGAGGGGTAGTGCTGGTGAGGATATATGAACCCTATTTGATTGATCTGACATGAAACTAGTGTGTAGCCTATGTACTGTATGGTTAGCCAGTATAGTGCACTGCTAGGGCAGGGAGGCAATGCGTGGTTTGTGTAAACATGGAGGCAGAAGCACCAGAGGGAAAAGGTTGTCAGTAACAAGCAGCCCTGACAGCTTAATTATCAAGGCCACTAAAGATTTATTGGTTTATCAATCAGGGCCCGGGGCGGCTAATTTCCCCTCAGGAAGGGAGGCCATTACCATGAACCCGGTGGCCTACTATGGGCTCGGAGCCAGTGGTGTAAAGTAACTAAGTAAAAATACTTTGAAGCACTACTTAAGTATTTTGGGGGGGGTATCTCTACTGTACTTTAACTCACCTACATTCATAAAGAAAATAATGTACTTTTTACTCCGTACATTTTCCCTGACACCCAAAGGTACTCGTGACATTTTGAATATGTAGCAGGACAGGAAAATGTGCATACATACGCACGCACACACAAACTACGATGTGCGCAATCATGCATGTACACACACACATAAGCACCTATACTTATAGGTTAGATCGTAAAGAGAATTTTTCATGAAGATGTTTTTTACAAAGATGAAACGAGCTGAAGAACCTGGAGGGAGGGTAACCATAAACATCTATATTAACAGGGGGTAACCATAAACATCTATATTAACAGGGGGTAACCATAAACATCTATATTAACAGGGAGTAACCATAAACATCTATATTAACAGGGGGTAACCATAAACATCTATATTAACAGGGGTAACCATAAACATCTATATTAACAGGGGGTAACCATAAACATCTGTATTAACAGGGAGTAACCATAAACATCTATATTAACAGGGAGCAACCATAAACATCTATATTAACAGGGGTAACCATAAACATCTATATTAACAGGGGTAACCATAAACATCTATATTAACAGGGGGTAACCATAAACATCTATATTAACAGGGGTAACCATAAACATCTATATTAACAGGGGTAACCATAAACATCTATATTAACAGGGGGTAACCATAAACATCTGTATTAACAGGAGTAACCATAAACATCTATATTAACAGGGAGCAACCATAAACATCTGTATTAACAGGGGTAACCATAAACATCTATATTAACAGGGAGCAACCATAAACATCTATATTAACAGGGGGTAACCATAAACATCTATATTAACAGGGAGCAACCATAAACATCTATATTAACAGGGGGTAACCATAAACATCTATATTAACAGGGAGCAACCATAAACATCTATATTAACAGGGGGTAACCATAAACATCTATATTAACAGGGAGCAACCATAAACATCTATATTAACAGGGGGTAACCATAAACATCTGTATTAACAGGGGGTAACCATAAACATCTGTATTAACAGGGAGTAACCATAAACATCTATATTAACAGGGAGCAACCATAAACATCTGTATTAACAGGGGGTAACCATAAACATCTATATTAACAGGGGGTAACCATAAACATCTATATTAACAGGGAGCAACCATAAACATCTATATTAACAGGGGGTAACCATAAACATCTATATTAACAGGGAGCAACCATAAACATCTATATTAACAGGGGGTAACCATAAACATCTATATTAACAGGGGGTAACCATAAACATCTATATTAACAGGGAGCAACCATAAACATCTATATTAACAGGGGGTAACCATAAACATCTATATTAACAGGGGGTAACCATAAACATCTATATTAACAGGGAGCAACCATAAACATCTATATTAACAGGGGGTAACCATAAACATCTGTATTAACAGGGGGTAACCATAAACATCTGTATTAACAGGGAGTAACCATAAACATCTATATTAACAGGGAGCAACCATAAAAATCTGTATTAACAGGGGGTAACCATAAACATCTATATTAACAGGGGGTAACCATAAACATCTATATTAACAGGGAGCAACCATAAACATCTATATTAACAGGGGTAACCATAAACATCTATATTAACAGGGGTAACCATAAACATCTATATTAACAGGGGTAACCATAAACATCTATATTAACAGGGGGTAACCATAAACATCTATATTAACAGGGGGTAACCATAAACATCTATATTAACAGGGGTAACCATAAACATCTATATTAACAGGGGGTAACCATAAACATCTATATTAACAGGAGGTAACCATAAACATCTGTATTAACAGGAGGTAACCATAAACATCTATATTAACAGGGGGCAACCATAAACATCTATATTAACAGGGGGTAACCATAAACATATATATTAACAGGGGGCAACCATAAACATCTATATTAACAGGGGGCAACCATAAACATCTATATTAACAGGGGGTAACCATAAACATCTATATTAACAGGGGTAACCATAAACATCTATATTAACAGGGGTAACCATAAACATCTATATTAACAGGGGTAAACATAAACATCTATATTAACAGGGGGTAACCATAAACATCTATATTAACAGGGGGCAACCATAAACATCTATATTAACAGGGGGTAACCATAAACATCTATATTAACAGGGGGTAACCATAAACATCTATATTAACAGGGAGTAACCATAAACATCTGTATTAACAGGGGGTAACCATAAACATCTATATTAACAGGGGGTAACCATAAACATCTATATTAACAGGGGGCAACCATAAACATCTATATTAACAGGGGGTAACCATAAACATCTATATTAACAGGGGTTAACCATAAACATCTGTATTAACAGGGGGTAACCATAAACATCTATATTAACAGGGGGTAACCATAAACATCTATATTAACAGGGAGCAACCACAAACATCTATATTAACAGGGGGTAACCAAAAACATCTGTATTAACAGGGGGTAACCATAAACATCTATATTAACAGGGGTAACCATAAACATCTATATTAACAGGGGGTAACCATAAACATCTATATTAACAGGGGGTAACCATAAACATCTGTATTAACAGGGGGTAACCATAAACATCTGTATTAACAGGGGGTAACCATAAACATCTATATTAACAGGGGTAACCATAAACATGTATATTAGCAGCGGTTAACCATAAACATCTATATTAACAGGGGGTAAACATAAACATCTATATTACATAAAAAAAACAAAAAACTGCATAGTTTCCTAGGAACGCGAAGCGAGGCGGCCATCTCTGTCGGCGCCGGAAGTTCTTTAACAGGGGGCAACACAAGTGTAGACTACACTGTGCCATTTTATTTAGAACAGGGTTAATCCATGTACATGTTTTCGATAATGACCCTGTTCGTACTTAACTTTTAGTAGTTCATTATCATTCCTACCAAAAGTTGGAACAGGAATCCAGAGCATTGATGAGAGTATGAATTACTCTGAATGATCTATTGGCTGGGAGAGAGAGAATGTTGCTATGTGACAGACAAAGAAAAAGTAGAGAGAGCCAGAGAGAGAGAGAGACAGAGAGACAAAGAGAGAGAGAGAGAGAGAGAGAGAGAGAGAGAGAGAGAGAGAGAGAGAGAGACAGAGAGAGAGAGAGAGAGAGAGAGAGAGACAGAGAGAGAGAGAGAGACAGAGAGAGAGAGAGAGAGAGAGAGAGAGAGAGAGACAGAGAGAGAGAGACAGAGAGAGAGAGAGAGAGAGAGAGAGAGAGAGAGAGACAGAGAGAGAGAGACAGAGAGAGAGAGAGAGAGAGAGAGAGAGAGAGAGAGACAGAGAGAGAGAGACAGAGAGAGAGAGAGAGAGAGAGAGAGAGAGAGAGAGAGAGAGAGAGAGAGAGAGAGAGAGAGAGAGAGAGAGAGACAGAGAGAGATAGACAGAGAGAGAGAGAGACAGAGAGAGAGAGACAGAGAGAGAGAGAGAGAGAGAGAGAGAGAGAGAGAGAGAGAGAGAGAGAGAGAGAGAGAGAGAGAGAGAGAGAGAGAGACAGAGAGAGAGACAGAGAGAGAGAGAGAGAGAGAGAGAGAGAGAGAGAGAGACAGAGAGAGAGTGAGAGACAGAGAGACAGAGAGACAGAGAGAGAGAGAGAGAGAGAGAGAGAGAGAGAGAGACAGAGAGAGAGACAGAGAGAGAGACAGAGAGAGAGAGAGAGAGAGAGAGAGACAGAGAGAGAGAGAGAGAGACAGAGAGAGAGAGAGAGAGAGAGACAGAGAGAGAGACAGAGAGAGAGAGAGAGAGAGAGAGAGAGAGAGAGAGAGAGAGAGAGAGAGACAGAGAGACAGAGAGAGAGAGAGAGAGAGAGAGAGAGAGAGAGAGAGAGAGAGCCAGAGAGAGAGAGAGAGAGAGAGAGAGAGAGAGAGAGAGAAAGATGGAGAGAGTCAGGCAAATGACAGGATGAAAACTCATGGCCTTAGCTGAGAGTGTAGCCTGTAGTCATCCAAGTTATCTTGATGATATGCTGCCCCCATGTGCTGGCTGTCCATAACACTCAGTAAGACTCTTTCTCTCTTCTCCTCCCTCTCTCTTTTCCTCCCTCTTCTCTCTACCTGAAGAAGTGCACAGAAACAGTGTTTTGTACCTGAAAGAACCGCCTCCGGGATCGTTCAGCTTGTTTTTCTGATTTCCAGAGCCCTTAACAGCAAAACCCACAGGACTTTTGCCTGCTTGGAACATGGCTCCCTTGCTGACAGTGCCTGGGAAACACAAACACACACACACATACACACACACACACACACACACACACACACACACACACACACACACAGAGTAATATTATTATGAGCTGTCCCCTCGTATTGTCATCAAACCTGCTCCTGTCTGAAGACTTTCTTTAACCATCTCTGTCACACTGGGGAGAGAAGAGGGAGACCAGGGGAGACAGAGGAGCAGCATCACAACGTAGGCAGCTCTCCCCAGGTTTGTATAGACAACATCATTCTGTCAATATCACTGCGCTTCACCGGTTCTCCTTACACTTCAAAACTGCATCCTGCTTGGAGACACGGTTTTTGGAGAGGCACAAGGACTGCCAGAGTGAACTTAAACTTGATTTTAACAGGCATGTTCCTAGCCAAGAGGCACAAAGTATTTTTAGAAACTTTTCCCACATTCCAATTTATGGACATAAAACAACCTACAGATCTTTCACTGCAGGCAATCTGAGGAAGGGGCAAATCGAATTTGTATGCACCTCTGATCACACACATGCACACACAAATACACACACCTGAGAGCACACCACACTCTTTGGGGACCAGTATGGTATTTAGGAGATGTTTTAGGGCTTGATTCAGTGTGTTCAGTCAGTGTTTGTGAATCAGTGTGAGATGGTAGCAGTGTAAATGTTTGATGAAAGGATGGGGTACAGCAGGATAGGAAACACCTGTTCTCAGCTCTCCTATCTGTCTGGTGTGAGATAAGGATTCTCTGTAGTATCATAGGAAATATGTAACAAGGAATGGAGATACGCTATAGTCACCTTGTGTTCTTAATGGTGTGACCAACATGGGCATCCTGACCTGGCAACCAGCGGTGCCCGCTTGCTTGATACCCTGAGGAGGGAGAGGGAGAGAGAGAGGGAGAGAGAGAGAGAGAGAGAGAGAGAGAGAGAGCGAGAGAGAGAAAGAGAGACAAAGAGAGAGAGACAAAGAGAGAGAGAGAGAGAGAGAGAGAGGAGAGAGAGAGAGAGAAAGAAAGAGAGGGAGAGAGAGAGAGAAAGAGAGGGAGAGAGGGAGAGAGAGAGAAAGAAAGAGAGGGAGAGAGAGAGAGAAAGAGAGGGAGAGAGAGAGAGAGAGAGAGAGAGGGAGAGAGGGAGAAAGAGAGGGAAAGAGGGAGAGAGGGAGAAGGAGAGAGAGAGAGAGAGAGAGAGAGAGAGAGGGAGAGAAGAAGAAGAATGGTAAATACAATGAAAAGCAGGTCTTGTCATTTAAATAGATTGATCCCAATTCATTTTGACATGAAAAAAGGTATCTCTGTATGGGGAGGGGGGGAATGGGCCAGTGTGTGTGTCGCATAAAACAACGGGAGGAGGAAGAGGAGGAACAGCAGAGTGAAAAAGTGAAGACAGAGAAGAAGGAAGTGGAGGAGAGGAGATGAGAGGAGAGGAGCTGCTTCTGTGCTAATAGAGCCACTTCCTTCCTAGCATGCAGCCTAGCTGTGGGACAGGCCTGAGGCCCAGCCATCCATTCACACCAGTTTGCTTCTCGCTGCATATTTTTTAGCCTTGTTTTCCATTCCCTGACATATGCTATATTACTGTTCAAGGGATAGAGGCCATTTCTCCCAGAGATTCCCTGCAGGGCCTCAAAGAGGAAAATACATTCAGCAGCCAGAATAGAGAAGGTAGCACCTCTGGCAAACCCACAACACAGTTTGAGAAAATCACAGGTAAGTTCCAGAATCGAAAATTGGGGACATTTTTGGGGGTTGTTTTAGGAGCACACTATAAAGAACATACAGGGTTCCCTGGTTCCAAAACCTGAACCAAGTGTTAGCTTCAGACTGGTGTTATACCAGGAGCTATAGTCTCGTAATTACAACTGCTTTGAATGTCAGACCTTTGGTGATTGAGTTGACACAGGATCAGTCCAGCCAATAGTCTGGTGGGAGAGCAGAGGGCTGGCAGAGCAGTGTGTGTCTCTGTGTGTGTGTGTGTAGGCTGGCAGAGCAGAGTCAGAGTCCTCTGTGACAGTGCTCCACTACAGTAACTGCTGTACAGCTGCAGCCACACACAGCAGCTCTCAAACTGACCCAGCTATGACCTAGTTACCTCCCCTCACCCACGACCCTCCCAACCAGCAGCAGCAGATGAGTGGTGCGGAGGGCACCACCACCCAGCCCTGTGCCCCAGCCCAGGCTACCCTGCCAGTCTGTCCTCAGAGAGGGGATGTCCCCGCCAGCATCGGATGCCAGCGGGCTCTGACCTTGGGTAGTCTCAATGGATGACTCTCCTGTGAGCCAGCAAAGTGCTCCATTGACTCACATGTGTATACACACACCGCTGGGCACAGGCATAGCCATACACACACACACAAACACACACACCTAACGTACACACACACACAAACACACCAAACGTACACATACACACACACACGCAGGCCCCATGGGAGTGCACTGATCCAGCCCCGTGGCCAGCTGCCTTGGCTAAGCCTCTGTATGGTCTGTGGTGTGCTGGCCTAGCCTGTCAGTGAAGCTGTTCCCCACTGGACCACATCCAGCTCTGCCTCAGTCTCTGAGCACTGGGAGACACATCTCTACTACTGGGGCCTGGGGAACCTCACTCATTACTCCTTTGGTGCTTAGGTACATACCAAGACAAATTACCTTGGATTTAGTGAAGATACAATCAAAACTCTGGAAATCTAGAACAAACACTTATTTACCCCACTGATAAGTAAGTATCAGAGTATTACAGTATCATCAACCTTAACAACAGAACCGAGGCCAAAAAATGTTCTATTAGTTCTAATACTTCCACAGGGAGTCATAACCAGGGGTCATCTATGTTTGGGCCAGTGGACTGTATGACTGTGGCTGATCTCTGTGACTGGAAGTGTGAGTGTAGGGACAGCTATGACTGTGAGTGTACTGTACCTACCAGGGCAGCTGTGTGTCCCTGGGCCCCGACACTGGCCCCCGTGGTGTTGACACTGTTGGGGAGGCGGCCGCGGACAGCTGGGACGGCCATGATGGCAGAGCTGGTGCCTGTGGTGGGGGTGGCTTTGGCCTGCGGCAGAGGCTGGATCAGGGAATGCTGAATGTTGAGCAGAGACAGCCGCAGGGCCGGGAGGCTTTTCTGTTGACGGGCAGATCACACACAACAGGGGTATTAACATACCGTACATAGTAGAAACAAGCCATTCAATGTTTTTTAATTCTTCTAAATGAGCAAATGTGCAAATTATTATTACATTGTTGTACAAATATAGATATCATTATAACAAATAATTCTCCCAAATCGTGAATATTAAAATGACGTGTATTATACTTGACATGTATGCTCAATGGACAAGTGCTCATCCATTAGCCAAACATTTGGGACAAACACTCCAGCAGTAGAACTGAAAAATGTTTGGTCTGTGGCATATTTTGATGTAAACGTCCTAACATTGCATGACAACATGACTGTGTTTGTGGCTGGCTGGCTCTGCGCAGGGAGGGAGGGAGGGCTGGGTGGCAGTGGCATGATGTGACACTCATCACGGATGGCTGGAGAGGCCTGCTGGCGATTGACACGGACAGCTGCAGGGGCCACTGTCACACACAGTCTGAAGTCAGGCCAGGGGAGCGGCCCCTGTCACACACAGTCTGAAGTCAGGCCAGGGGAGCGGCCCCTGTCACACACAGTCTGAAGTCAGGCCAGGGGAGCGGCCCTGCCACACACAGTCTGAAGTCAGGCCAGGGAGCGGCCCCTGCCACACACAGTCTGAAGTCAGGCCAGGGGAGCGGCCCCTGTCACACACAGTCTGAAGTCAGGCCAGGGGAGCGGCCCCTGTCACACACAGTCTGAAGTCAGGCCAGGGGAGCGGCCCCTGTCACACACAGTCTGAAGTCAGGCCAGGGGAGCGGCCCCTGTCACACACAGTCTGAAGTCAGGCCAGGGGAGCGGCCCCTGTCACACACAGTCTGAAGTCAGGCCAGGGAGCGGCCCCTGTCACACACAGTCTGAAGTCAGGCCAGGGGAGCGGCCCCTGTCACACACAGTCTGAAGTCAGGCCAGGGAGCGGCCCCTGTCACACACAGTCTGAAGTCAGGCCAGGGGAGCGGCCCCTGCCACACACAGTCTGAAGTCAGGCCAGGGGAGCGGCCCCTGTCACACACAGTCTGAAGTCAGGCCAGGGGAGCGGCCCCTGTCACACACAGTCTGAAGTCAGGCCAGGGAGCGGTCCCTGTCACACACAGTCTGAAGTCAGGCCAGGGGAGCGGCCCCTGTCACACACAGTCTGAAGTCAGGCCAGGGAGCGGCCCCTGTCACACACAGTCTGAAGTCAGGCCAGGGGAGCGGCCCCTGTCACACACAGTCTGAAGTCAGGCCGGGGGAGCGGCCCCTGTCACACACAGTCTGAAGTCAGGCCAGGGAGCGGCCCCTGTCACACACAGTCTGAAGTCAGGCCAGGGAGCGGCCCCTGTCACACACAGTCTGAAGTCAGGCCAGGGAGCGGCCCCTGCCACACACAGTCTGAAGTCAGGCCAGGGGAGCGGCCCCTGCCACACACAGTCTGAAGTCAGGCCAGGGGAGCGGCCCCTGTCACACACAGTCTGAAGTCAGGCCAGGGGAGCGGCCCCTGTCACACACAGTCTGAAGTCAGGCCAGGGGAGCGGCCCCTGTCACACACAGTCTGAAGTCAGGCCAGGGGAGCGGCCCCTGCCACACACAGTCTGAAGTCAGGCCAGGGGAGCGGCCCCTGTCACACACAGTCTGAAGTCAGGCCAGGGGAGCGGCCCCTGCCTGGGTCACATGGGCTGGCCTCTCCACTGCCACTCTGGCTGTTTTACGTTCTCCACCTTTCTCCTGAAGGGTACACTTGCAAACTTTCTTACATTGATTTTACAATGGTAGAAACTCCCTCCAGACAATGTTTTCACCAACCAATGCTTTTACATCCATGACGAGGAGTGTCCAAATGTATCCTGAGTAGATACAGTACAAACCTTGAGGAAGGGGACCAGGTAGGGCTGAGGAGACGACTTGAGCTCTGACTGCAGTCTGTTGGTGAACTCCTCAGGCTCAATCTTAGCATCCTGTGAGCAGGAGAAGAGAGGGAGGTTTATTAACCCCGTCAGCTCCTTGTTATGTGATGTGACACACTTGTACAACAGAGAGCAGAGCATGTGATTGAGGCGATGTGCAATGTGATTTCTGAGCACATTGAGATGAGGTGAAATCACCTCATCGACGGTGTTCATATTGATTTACATTTTAACATCCCCATGGGATACATCTCATTAGCAACTCTGAATAAATAATATCCTAAACAACAGCATCACTCTGGATCATGTTAGAGTTTAATGCTGCCATCTAGAGATAAAGAAATACATTACATCACACAACCTGTCAACGTCAGAAATATTCTTCCTCCACTCTTAGGCTCCCCATAGGAGAACCATTTTGGTTCCAGGTAGAATTCATTTGGGTTCCATGTGTAAAGGACTCTACCTAGAATCAAAAGGGTTCTTCAAGGGGTTATCTTATTTGGACAGCCAAAGAACCCTTTTCGGTTCTATATAGTACCTTTTTTTCTAAGAGTGTAGGGCAAAGAAAGTAGCATTCCATGTTTCTCTGTTGATAACACAGCAATGTAGAGATAATGTAGAAACAATGTAATGATGTGGTAATGTAGAGGTAAAATAATGAGTTACGGTAGTGAGACTCACCAGTAGATCCTGGACCAGTGACTTGACATTTTTGGAGGTCTCAGGTGACGGAGAGTTGTGGGAAGCCAGCTTTATCAGGGTGGCCAAGAAGTTCTTACACTTCTTCACATTCTCCTGCATCTCCTAGGAAATTGCAAATTCAGCATGTAAAGATATGATTTTAACAAGAAATATGTAGGACACTTTATCGTTCAGTGTTTGTGGATCGGAGTGGACACCGGGGAAGAGTCTGTGAGTGTACAGTGGGGCAAAAAAGTATTTAGACAGCCACCAATTGTGCAAGTTCTCCCACTTAAAAAGATGAGAGATGCCTGAACGTTTCATCATAGGTACACTTCAACTATGACAGACAAAATGAGGAAAGAAAATCCAGAAAATCACATTGTAGGATTTTTTATGAATTTATTTGCAAATTATGGTGGAAAATAAGTATTTGGTCACCTACAAACAAGCAAGATTTCTGGCTCTCACAGACCTGTAACTTCTTCTTTAAGAGGCTCCTCTGTCCTCCACTCGTTACCTGTATTAATGGCACTTGTTTGAACTTGTTATCAGTATAAAAGACACCTGTCCACAACCTCAAACAGTCACACTCCAAACTCCACTATGGCCAAGACCAAAGAGCTGTCAAAGGACACCAGAAACAAAATTGTAGACCTGCACCAGGCTGGGAAGACTGAATCTGCAATAGGTAAGCAGCTTGGTTTGAAGAAATCAACTGTGGGAGCAATTATTAGGAAATGGAAGACATACAAGACCACTGATAATCTCCCTCGATCTGGGGCTCCACGCAAGATCTCACCCCGTATGGTCAAAATGATCACAAGAACGGTGAGCAAAAATCCCAGAACCACACGGGGGGACCTAGTGAATGACCTGCAGAGAGCTGGGACCAAAGTAACAAAGCCTACCATCAGTAACACACTACGCCGCCAGGGACTCAAATCCTGCAGTGCCAGACGTGTCCCCCTGCCTAAGCCATGTCCAGGCCCGTCTGAAGTTTGCTAGAGAGCATTTGGATGATCCAGAAGAAGATTGGGAGAATGTCATATGGTCAGATGAAACCAAAATATAACTTTTTGGTAAAAACTCAACTCGTCGTGTTTGGAGGACAAAGAATGCTGAGTTGTATCCAAAGAACACCATACCTACTGTGAAGCATGGGGGTGGAAACATCATGCTTTGGGGCTGTTTTTCTGCAAAGGGACCAGGACCGTGTAAAGGAAGGAATGAATGGGGCCATGTATCGTGAGATTTTGAGTGAAAACCTCCTTCCATCAGCAAGGGCATTGAAGATAAAACGTGGCTGGGTCTTTCAGCATGACAATGATCCCAAACACACCGCCCGGGCAATGAAGGAGTGGCTTCGTAAGAAGCATTTCAAGGTCCTGGAGTGGTCTAGCCAGTCTCCATATCTCAACCCCATAGAAAATCTTTGGAGGGAGTTGAAAGTCCGTGTTGCCCAGCAACAGCCCCAAAACATCACTGCTCTAGAAGAGATCTGCATGGAGGAATGGGCCAAAATACCAGCAACAGTGTGGGTTTACCTTGTGAAGACTTACAGAAAATGTTTGACCTCTGTCATCGCCAACAAAGGGTATTTAACAAAGTATTGAGATAAACTTTTGTTATTGACCAAATACTTATTTTCCACCATAATTTGCAAATAAATTCATTAAAAATCCTACAATGTGATTTTCTGGATTTTTTTCATAGTCATAGTCATAGTTGAAGTGTACCTATGATGAAAATTACAGGCCTCTCTCATCTTTTTAAGTGGGAAAACTTGCACAATTGGTGGCTGACTAAATACTTTTTTGCCCCACTGTATGTACATGTGTTTGTGTGTGAGGCTATGCCCACTATGCCCAGCTGTGTGGGGCCATGGCCATGGTAGAGACACAGCCAGCCTGCTGGCAGCTGTGACAGCACTGGGGCTTGAGGAGCCTAACCAGCCCAGAGGAGGCCGGCAGACTGGAGCAGAGCAGAGTACAGACCTGGGAGATGACAGAGGCTCCTGGGGCTACAGGGACGCTGGTCTGTGGGGGCAGGGCTGGCTGTGAGGCAGCCTGGGCCCCAGCCTGGACCTGGGGGGCCATTACCACGGGGGCCTGTTGGGGAGCCGTCACTGCCACAGCCGGCGCCATGGGGCCCTTCTGGAAGAGCGAGGAGCAGACAGAGAGATAAACAGGACGTGAAGGGAGCTTCCAGCAAGGCCACAGAGAACAGGAGGGAAACAGCACGGCGCTCCTGTCACATCGGGTGTCCTGACTTCTGTGGACATTACTGAACAGAGAGGAGGGGAGGAGTGGGGACTGGGGGACATTCAAGCAAAACAGCTCCTCCCAATAATGATGTACCTGACTAGAAAACCCTAAACATACCAGTAATCCCCCACCTGTGTCCCCCCACTGGTCTTGGACAAAACTCTGTAAAGTTCCAGCAATAGACAAATAATTCAATTTTGACTGAATGTATCATTCAATAATTAACTCTCTACTCTGTTAAAAGGGTCAGATGGGATGCGCCCAGATTAGAAACATTTGTAGGTTTGTGTTGGTAAAGAGGTGAGGAGGAAGAGGCGGACGACGACGAAAAGGAGGAGAACGGGGAGAAGGAAGAAGAGGAACAGGATGAAGGGATGGGTAGAGGATTAGGGTCTGAGAGGGATGGAAGGATGGAGAGATGGGAAGTTCTGAAGTGGAGAGTCTGCTCACAGAAGGTGGCGCAGTGGAGGAGGAGATCTGGAGGACAGGACTAGAAGTGGGAGAGGGAAACGGCACCATCTTGGCCTGGAAAAGAGGGCATGGCCGAATAGCCTGAGAGGTCACAGGAGACTGCAGAAAATAAACAGAGAGAAAGAAAAAGAGACAGGTTCAATGCAGGAGGAGGGGCGGTGAGACAGGGTCAGTGCAGGAGGAGGGGCGTTGAGACAGGGTCAGTGCAGGAGGAGGGGCAGGTGAGACAGGGTCAGTGCAGGAGGAGGGGCAGGTGAGACAGGGTCAGTGCAGGAGGAGGGGCAGGTGAGACAGGGTCAGTGCAGGAGGAGGGGCAGGTGAGACAGGGTCAGTGCAGGAGGAGGGGCAGGTGAGACAGGGTCAGTGCAGGAGGAGGGGCAGGTGAGACAGGGTCAGTGCAGGAGGAGGGGCAGGTGAGACAGGGTCAGTGCAGGAGGAGGGGCAGGTGAGACAGGGTCAGTGCAGGAGGAGGGGCAGGTGAGACAGGGTCAGTATAGGAGGAGGGGCGGTGAGACAGGGTCAGTGCAGGAGGAGGGGCGGTGAGACAGGGTCAGTATAGGAGGAGGGGCGGTGATACAAGGGTCAGTATAGGAGGAGGGGCAGTGAGACAGGGGCAGTATAGGAGGAGGGGCGGTGAGACAGGGTCAGTATAGGAGGAGGGGCTGTGAGACAGGGTCAGTGTAGGAGGAGGGGTGGTGAGACAGGGTCAGTATAGGAGGAGGGGCGGTGAGACAGGGTCAGTATAGGAGGAGGGGTGGTGAGACAGGGTCAGTATAGGAGGAGGGGCAGTGATACAAGGGTCAGTATAGGAGGAGGAGCAGGTGAGACAGGGTCAGTATAGGAGGAGGGAGGTGAGACAGGGTCAGTATAGGAGGAGGGGCAGGTGAGACAGGATCAGTATAGGAGGAGGGGTGGTGAGACAGGGTCAGTATAGGAGGAGGGGCGGTGATACAAGGGTCAGTATAGGAGGAGGAGCAGGTGAGACAGGGTCAGTATAGGAGGGAGGTGAGACAGGGTCAGTGCAGGAGGAGGGGCAGGTGAGACAGGGTCAGTATAGGAGGGGCGGTGAGACAGGGTCAGTATAGGAGGAGGGGCGGTGAGACAGGGTCAGTATAGGAGGAGGGGTGGTGAGACAGTGTCATTATAGGAGGAGGGGCAGGTGAGACATGGTCAGTATAGGAGGAGGGGCGGTGAGACAGGGTCAGTATAGGAGGAGGGGTGGTGAGACAGTGTCATTATAGGAGGAGGGGCAGGTGAGACAGGGTCAGTATAGGAGGAGGGGCGGTGAGACAGGGTCAGTATAGGAGAGGGGCAGGTGAGACAGGGTCAGTATAGGAGGAGGGGTGGTGAGACAGGGTCAGTATAGGAGGAGGGGCGGTGAGACAGGGTCAGTATAGGAGGAGGGGCGGTGAGACAGGGTCAGTATAGGAGGAGGGGTGGTGAGACAGGGTCAGTATAGGAGGAGGGGCGGTGAGACAGGGTCAGAGGTGGGGAGGTGGTGAGACAGGGTCAGTATAGGAGGAGGGGTGGTGAGACAGGGTCAGTATAGGAGGAGGGGTGGTGAGACAGGGTCCGTATAGGAGGAGGGGCGGTGAGACAGGGTCAGAGGTGGGGAGGTGGTGAGACAGGGTCAGTATTGGAGGAGGGGCGGAGAGACAGGGTCAGAGGTGGGGAGGTGGTGAGACAGGGTCAGTATAGGAGGAGGGGCAGGTGAGACAGGGTCAGTATAGGAGGAGGGGTGGTGAGACAGGGTCAGTATAGGAGGAGGGGGCGGAGAGACAGGGTCAGAGGTGGGGAGGTGGTGAGACAGGGTCAGTATAGGAGGAGGGCGGTGAGACGGGGTCAGAGGTGGGGGGGGGGTGAGACAGGATCAGTATAGGAGGAGGGGCGGAGAGACAGGGTCAGAGGTGGGGAGGTGGTGAGACAGGGTCAGTATAGGAGGAGGGGCGGTGAGACAGGGTCAGAGGTGGGGAGGTGGTGAGACAGGGTCAGTATAGGAGGAGGGGCGGAGAGACAGGGTCAGAGGTGGGGAGGTGGTGAGACAGGGTCAGTATAGGAGGAGGGGCAGGTGAGACAGGGTCAGTATAGGAGGAGGGGTGGTGAGACAGGGTCAGTATAGGAGGAGGGGCGGAGAGACAGGGTCAGAGGTGGGGAGGTGGTGAGACAGGGTCAGTATAGGAGGAGGGGCGGTGAGACGGGGTCAGAGGTGGGGGGGTGAAGAAGGAGAGAGAGAATGACAGAGAGAGGGGACAGAGAGAAAACACAAAAGCAATGTGCCTTCAAGACGAGGAGAAGGAGAAGTGCAACATGCCCTGAAGACGTGGAGGAGAAAGGTCATTATAGTAGGAAGTGACAGTAAATCACTGTGGATCCACAGGATGAAACAGAAAGGATCTGATCCAGAGATGAACAGAAGAGAAAACACTGTGATGCTGATGCCGAGGGTGAGGTACAGTAATACTATTCAATGGGAAGGACTAAATAAGTTCCTCTAATACAATGAAGGTCACAACTAATATGAATGAATCAGTGTCCTTAAAATGTTGTCTTTTTTATTAACCCCTTCTTCTCCCCAATTTCGTGGTATCGTATTGGTAGTTACAGTCTTGTTTCATCGCTGCAACACAGTAACACAGTACAGTCCTTTACTAGACAATCCAGATTATTGTACCCACTGTCACGACAGAAGTCTCTCTTCACAGCACCAGGGCAGACAGTGAGAGGGAGGGCTGGGCACTACCAAACACAGTACCAATGCTGGTGGGAGGGAAAAATCTAACACAGTACCATGCTGGTGGGAGGGAAAAAACTAACACAGTACAATGCTGGTGGGAGGGAAAAATCTAACACAGTACCATGCTGGTGGGAGGGAAAAATCTAACACAGTACCATGCTGGTGGGAGGGAAAAATCTAACACAGTACCATGCTGGTGGGAGGGAAAAATCTAACACAGTACCATGCTGGTGGGAGGGAAAAATCTAACACAGTACCATGCTGGTGGGAGGGAAAAATCTAACACAGTACCATGCTGGTGGGAGGGAAAAATCTAACACAGTACCATGCTGGTGGGAGGGAAAATCTAACACAGTACAATGCTGGTGGGAGGGCTGGGGCTGGGTACTAAGTAACACAGTACCATGCTAGTGGGAGTGCTGGGCACTAAGTAACACAGTACCATGCTGGTGGGAGGGCTGGGTACTAAGTAACACAGTACCATGCTGGTGGGAGGGCTGGGCACCATGTAACACAGTACCATGCTGGTGGGAGGGCTGGGCACTAGCTAACACAATACCATGCTGGTGGGAGGGCTGGGCACCATGTAACACAGTACCATGCTGGTGGGAGGGCTGGGCACTAGCTAACACAGTACCATGCTGGTGGGAGGGCTGGGCACCAAGTAACACAGTACCATGCTGGTGGGAGGGCTGGGTACTAAGTAACACAGTACCATGCTGGTGGGAGGGCTGGGTACTAAGTAACACAGTACCATGCTGGTGGGAGGGCTGGGCACTAAGTAACACAGTACCATGCTGGTGGGAGGGCTGGGCACTAAGTAACACAGTACCATGCTGGTGGGAGGGCTGGGTAACAACTAACACAGTACCATGCTGGTGGGAATGGCTGGGAACCATGTAACACAGTACCATGCTGGTGGGAGGGCTTGGTACTAACTAACACAGTACCGTGCTGGTGGGAGGGCTGGGCACTAAGTAACACAGCACCATGCTGGTGGGAATGGCTGGGAACCATGTAACACAGTACCATGCTGGTGGGAGGGCTGGGTACTAACTAACACAGTACCATGCTGGTGGGAATGGCTGGGAACCATGTAACACAGTACCATGCTGGTGGGAGGGCTTGGTACTAAGTAACACAGTACCATGCTGGTGGGAGGGCTGGGTACTAACTAACACAGTACCATGCTGGTGGGAATGGCTGGGAACCATGTAACACAGTACCATGCTGGTGGGAGGGCTTGGTACTAACTAACACAGTACCATGCTGGTGGGAGGGCTGGACACTAACTAACACAGTACCATGCTGGTGGGAGGGCTTGGTACTAACTAATACAGTACCATGCTGGTGGGAGGGCTGGGTACTAACTAACACAGTACCATGCTAGTGGGAGTGCTGGGTACTAACTAACACAGTACCATGCTGGTGGGAGGGCTGGGTACTAACTAACACAGTACCATGCTAGTGGGAGGGCTGGGTACAAACTAACACAGTACCATGCTAGTGGGAGGGCTGGGTACTAACTAACACAGTACCATGCTGGTGGGAGGGCTGGGTACTAACTAACACAGTACCATGCTGGTGGGAGGGCTGGGTACTAACTAACACACTGGTTCCCCATGGCGCTACGGGCACACAGCCCAATCTGCCAGCCTGAATCAGGCTTCTCCCCCCTCCAGGCTTAACACCAGGAGGGGGGAGAATATATATATATATAGATTAAAGGTTGACCGATTATGATTTTTCAACACCGATACCGATTATTGTAGGACCAAAAAAATCTGATACCGATTAATGGGACATTTTTTTACACATATATTTGTAATAATGACAATTACAACAATACTGAATGAACACTTTTATTTTTAACTTAATATAATACATCAATAAAATCAATTAGTCTCAAATATATAATGAAACATGTTCAATTTGGTTTAAATAATGCAAAAAAGTGTTGGAGAAGAAAGTAAAAGTGCAATATTTGCCATGTAACAAAAGCTAACGTTTAAGTTACTTACTCAGAACATGAGAACATATGAAAGCTGGTGGTTCCTTTTAACATGAGTCTTCAATATTCCCAGGTAAGAAGTTTTAGGTTGTAGTTATTATAGGAATTATAGGACTATTTCTCTCTATACTATTTGTATTTCATATACCTTGAACTATTGGATGTTATTGCCAGCCTAATCTCGGGAGTTGATAGGCTTGAAGTCATAAACAGCGCAATGCTTAAAGCACAGCGAAGAGCTGCTGGCAAATGCACGAAAGTGCTGTTTGAGTGAATGCTTACGAGCCTGCTGCTGCCTACCACCACTCAGTCGGACTGCTCTATCAAATATCAAATCATAGACTTAATTATAATATAATAACACACAGAAATACGAGACTTCACTAATTAATATGGTCAAATCCGGAAACTATCATTTCGAAAACAAAACGTTTATTCTTTCAGTGAAATACGGAACCATTCCGTATTTTATGTTAACGGGTGGCATCCCTAAGTCTAAATATTGCTGTTACATTGCACAACCTTCAATGTTATGTCATAATTATATAATTAAGTCTGGAAAATTAATTACGGTCTTTGTTAAGAATAAATGGTCTTCACACAGTTCGCAACGAGCCAGGCGGCCCAAACTGCTGCATATCTCCTGACTCTGCTTGCACAGAACGCAAGAGAAGTGACACAATTTCCCTTGTTAAAATAATTTAATGTTAGCAGGCAGTATTAACTAAATATGCATGTTTAAAAATATATACTTGTGTATTGATTTTAAGAAAGGCATTGATGTTTATGGTTAGATACACATTGGTGCAACGACGGTGCTTTTTTCGCGAATGCGCTTGTTAAATCATCACCCGTTTGGCGAAGTAGGCTGTGATTCAATGAGAAATTAACAGGCACCGCATCGATTATATGCAACGCAGGACAAGCTAGATAAACCAGTAATATCATCAACCACGTGTAGTTAACTAGTGATTATGTCAAATTTGATTGTCTTTTATAAGATAAGTTTAATGCTTGCTAGCAACTTACCTTGGCTCCTTGCTGCACTCATGTAACAGGTAGTCAGCCTGCCACGCAGTCTCCTCGTGGAGTGCAATGTAATAGGCCATAATCGGTGTCCAAAAATGACGATTACCGATTGTTATGAAAACTTGAAAACATCCCTAATTAATTGGCCATTCCGATTAATCGCACCATATGCTGGTGCGGTTGGCCCTGGGTTCCTCCTAATGCAAGACAATGCTAGACCTCATGTGGCTGGAGTGTGTCAGCAGTTCCTGCAAGAGGAAGGCATTGATGCTATGGACTGGCCCGGCCCGCCCGTTCCCCAGACCTGAATCCAATTGAGCACATCTGGGACATCATGTCTCGCTCCATCCACCAACACCACATTGCACCACAGACTGTCCAGGAGTTGGTGGATGCTTTAGTCCAGGTCTGGGAGGAAATCCCTCAGGAGACCATCTGCCACCTCATCAGGAGCATGCCCAGGCGTTGTAGGGAGGTCATACAGGCACGTGGAGGCCACACACACTACCGAGCCTCATTTTGACTTGTTTTAAGGGCATTACATCAAAGTTGAACCAGCCTGTAGTGTGGTTTTCCACTTTAATTTTGAGTGTGACTCCAAATCCAGACCTCCATGGGTTGATACATTTGATTTCCATTGATCATTGTTGTGTGATTTTGTTGTCAGCACATTCAACTATGTAAAGAAAAAAGTATTTAATAAGAATATTTCATTCATTCAGATCTAGGATGTGTTATTTTAGTGTTCCCTTTATTTTTTTGAGCAGTGTATATATAAATATCACACACACACACGCACACACACACACACACACACACACACACACACACACACACACACACACACACACACACACACACACACACACACACACACACACACACACACACACAGACACACACAGCCGAGAGAGGGGAGAAGGGAGACAGGAAAGGGGGGAATGAAGGAGGAAATGAAGAGGGGAAAGGGGTTAGATGAAGAGGGCTCCTCCCTCTGAGTCTCTCCTTAGCAGAAAGTTTTGTGGGCTCAAAGAATGTGCAGTTAGGTGGGAAGAGCATGGGGCTCACGAGGGGGGAAGAGCAGGGGAGTGCATCACCCCACCAGCCATACCTTCATAACACATTCTCATTCACCAGCTAAAGCGTTGTTAGCTTTTTAAACCAATCAGGCAGTTGGATGATGAATGATTTAACACTTGTCGAAGGAAGGAGCTCAGCTCGGAATGCCTTCCGTTTTCCCTCACGGTCACAGGAGAGACAGACAGCCTGACAGAGAGGAGAGGAGCACAGGAATAAACACCATTCCCTTTCATATTCCAGCTCCTCTTCTTTTCATGTGTTGATGTTTATGTCAATGCTGGCAGCTCACTAATCTGCTATCAGTGACAGTTTTGAACCTTCGATTCACTCTGAACCTAAATCACTATAACAACCAACTCTGCAATACCTTGTTACAGTGTTTATCTCAGGATGAGCAGGGAGGAAGAAGGATAACAAGTTCAGCAACTCAAAGATAACCGTCTTAATTTCTACGGCTCATGTGAAAATAAGTCTGAGCCGACTGGTACCAGTGTCTAGTGGTGCTGAGTCCTCCAGTAACAAACACATACTTAGGTTATTACAATGCAATTACCATTTACATTTTAACGTATATATTTTTTATAATTCTAGAATTGTATAATTTTACAAATGAGTAACAATCTATTGACTTGCAATCACACAGAATTAGAGGCTAAATACTGGCATAATGACACCCAATGGTAATCAAAGGAAGTGCAATGCATTTTTGTTCAGCTGAAGTGGGCAAGTCAAGGAAATGCTGCCCCCTGGTGGTATTCATATGTTATTGTCTGCAGGAACCAGACAGGATATTTATTTAATTTTTATTTCACCTTTATTTAACCAGGTAGGTGACGAATATGAAGCAAGGGCCAGCCAACAAGAGCATACAGGTCCCAGTGGTGGGTAGTACAGTGGGGCAAAAAAGTATTTAGTCAGCCACCAATTGTGCAAGTTCTCCCACTTAAAAAGATGAGAGATGCCTGTAATTTTCATCATAGGTACACTTCAACTATGACAGACAAAATGAGGAAAAGAAATCTAGAAAATCACATTGTAGGATTTTTAATGCATTTATTTGCAAATGATGGTGGAAAATAAGTATTTGGTCAATAACAAAAGTTTATCTCAATACTTTGTTGGCAATGACAGAGGTCAAACGTTTTCTGTAAGTCTTCACAAGGTTTTCACACACTGTTGCTGGTATTTTGGCCCATTCCTCCATGCAGATCTCTTCTAGAGCAGTGATGTTTTGGGGCTGTTGCTGGGCAACATGGACTTTCAACTCCCTCCAAAGATTTTCTATGGGGTTGAGACTGGCTAGGCCACTCCAGGACCTTGAAATGCTTCTTACGAAGCCACTCCTTCATTGCCGGGGCGGTGTGTTTGGGATCATTGTCATGCTGAAAGACCCAGCCACGTTTCATTTTCAATGCCCTTGCTGATGGAAGGAGGTTTTCACTCAAAATCTCACGATACATGGCACCATTCATTCTTTCCTTTACACGGATCAGTCGTCCTGGTCCCTTTGCAGAAAAACAGCCCCAAGGCATGATGTTTCCACCCCCATGCTTCACAGTAGGTATGGTGTTCTTTGGATGCAACTCAGCATTCTTTGTCTTTCTCATTTTGTCTGTCATAGTTGAAGTGTACCTATGATGAAAATTACAGGCCTCTCTCATCTTTTTAAGTGGGAGAACTTGCACAATTGGTGGCTGACTAAATACTTTTTTGCCCCACTGTATATGGGAATTTGGTGGCAAAACTCCCCTGATATCTCATTTCAGTGCGTCAAATTGCCATTCTACAAACCCTTTCTGTTCAAAGTAGACACTTCGACAACAGAGTATACAAAATCAACTTTCGTCAAGCACAGTCAAGTTCAGCAGACACCTCTACTGACAAGTTGTCCAACAAGAGTTGTGAAACATGTTAGTCCTCCTACCACATTCTGGATTCAATACAATAAGCTTCACAATGAATCAGAGGCGACAAAAAAAATAGCTGCCTGTTTGGCATGTTATTTTAGCATTAAGACGTGTCACATATCGGTTTGCAAACAATGTAAAAAAAAATCATTTAAAAAATGAATAAATCTGCATACAAACATGGTCTCTTTTTTGCTTTCTTGAGTAAGGCAGCTCCAAAGTGCAGGTGTTTCAGCCTAGCTCAGAGCTTTCTGTCATGGAAGGAATGCCCCCTTGAAATGCTGACATAGATTTACATGATGAAGTGCCCATCCAAGAAGGCTCAAGGTCATTGGCCACAGATAAAATTACGTCAAATCACGTTATATTGTATCTACCGTAGCTTTGAATGGACTGATCATGTCAAAATCATACTTTCAAAATCTTAGCTGGCAAGCTAGACAAGCAGTCATCATCATGAATCACATCGACAATCTACTGGCAAATCCTTTTCAATCATTGTCATATGAAGAGGAATTATAGATCAAATGTATCGGTGCTTATCGGCCATTGGACATAAACATTACACAACAAGTTAGAAATCGCAAATTCAACAATGAGTGGTTTGTAACAAATCAGTGGATACCTGCAAGTGTCTAATTTGTGGTCCAAGTCTGGGTTTAAGGGTCTAATTTCCAATATTAAAAAAATAAATATTCACACGCAATACCATGGGTCAATTCAGCAACATGACTTCTGCCGCGTTCAAAACAACTGGAAACTCGGAACTGGGAAATCTCAAGACAACTGGGAACTCAGAAAAAAACGAGCTCAGACTGGGAAAATGTGTTTTCAACGGTCATCCAACTCGGAATTCCAAGTCGGGAAACTGGGTCTCTTTCTAGAGCTCCGACCTGAAGATCCCTAACGTAATGATTCAACCTTGTTTTTTTTCCCAGAGTTCCCAGTTGTCCTGAAAGCACCATAAATCCAGAGAATGCCAGACTTTGATGACAAAGTTTTATGACAAAATTTGCCCACAAGAAGGACCGCTGCGCCACCTTCCTGTTCAAGTGAGCAGCACAACAATGGTGAGTCCAAAAATGCCTTGTATGCTGCTGCATAAATGATGTAATATGACAGCGAGATATGTATACTGTAGCTAAGAAAGTAATACTAAGTGTATGTTGTGTAGTAAGCTGCTAGCAGACAGTGTGCCTCACCCTAATACGTGTAGCCTATAGCCTGTCTTTGAGAAATATCCTTGAATATTGTAAGATATTTCATTGTCTGCTTATATGCCCCCTTCATTTATCCTACGGTTCTGACTTGGTGTACAGGGAGAATACTGTAAGAAAGGCCCATGTTCTTAATTCTGACGCTGTACATTTCAAAGGTGATGAACAAATAGTTATATTGACTATGGTCGTCTTAGCTCGCTCATTAATGTCTTAATCAAAATAACGGATTGCCTCTTATCCGCTTATCATTCCCTTATGCCATAGTTTGTACATCTCAATTGTCAGTAGAAACCACATTTGTTTATGCAAGTCAGCCATATGAGCGTCACTACCATTCAAAAGTTTGGGGTCAATTAGAAATGTCCTTGTTTTTATCTTCCTGACTGATGTCTTGAGATGTTGCTTTAATATATCCATAAAATTTTCCACCCTCATGAAGCCATCTATTTTGTGAATTGCACCAGTCCCTCCTGCAGCAAAGCACCCCCACAACAACGTGAATCAACGTGCTTCACGGTTGGGATGGTGTTCTTCGGCTTGCAAGCCTCCCCCTTTTTCCTCCAAACATAACGATGATCATTATGGCCAAACAGTTCTATTACCCGCAAAACACCAGTCTCAACGTCAACAGTGACGAGACGACTCTGGGATGCTGGCCTTCTAGGCAGAGTTCCTCTTTCCAGTGTCTCTGTTCTTTTGCCCATCTTAATATTTTATTTGTATTGGCCAGTCTAAGATATGGCTTTTTCTTTGCAACTCTGCCTAGAAGGCCAGTATCCCGGAGTCGCCTCTTCACTGTTGACGTTGAGACTGGTGTTTTGCGGGTACTATTTAATTAAGCTGCCAGTTGAGTATTTGTGAGGCATCTGTTTCTCAAACTAGACACTCTAATGTACTTGACCTTTTGCTCAGTTGTACACCGGGGCCTCCCACTCCTCTTTCTATTCTGGTTAGGGACAGTTTGTGCTGTTCTGTGAAGGGAGTAGTACACAGTGTTGTACCCAATCTTCAGTTTCTTGGCAATTTCTCGCATGGAATAGCCTTCATTTCTCAGAACAAGAATAGACTGACGGTTTTCAGAAGAAAGTTATTTGTTTCTGGACATTTTGAGCCTGTAATCAAACTCACAAATGCTGATACTCCAGATACTCAACTAGTCTAATGAAGGCCAGTTTTATTGCTTCTTTAATCAGAACAACAGTTTTCAGCTGGGATAACATAATTGCAAAAGGGTTTTCTAATGATCAATTAGCCTTTTAAAATTATAAACTTGGATTAGCTAACACAATGTGCCATTGGAACACAGGAGTGATGGTTGCTGATAATGGGCCTCTGTACACCTATGTAGATATTCCATTAAAAAGCTGCCTTTTCCAGCTACAATAGTCATTTACAAGATTAACAATGTCTACATTGTATTTCTGATCAATTTGATGTTATTTTAATGGACAGAAAAATAGCTTTTCTTTCAAGGACATTCAAGGACATTTCTAAGTGACTCCAAACTTTTGAACAGTAGTGTTTTTAAAAAAGGCAGTAAATGAGGCTGAATGAACTGTTTTGTTTCCCAGACAAGGTTCTGCTGATGGTGTAGCGGTGTTAAGGATTCATGGTGCTGAAAAGAAAGCTCTGCTGTTGGGACAGCTTTATGTTGGCCCTAACAGTTTGTGGCCACCATTTGTCACCATTGTAGTGCAATTCATGTATTGTTTATTGTTTTGTAGTGGCTTTGCTGGCATGCAAAAAATAAATTAAATCAATTTGCCCCACCAGGATTTACATGCTAAAATCACCACTGCAATGAATAATGTTTCCACAGGTGATAATAAGCACATTTCTATGAAATATTTAGCAGCTCTTTAAATGTGAAAATAGGAGACCCAGAAGAGTCATTAAAATAAGGATCTTAATCCAGATCTACTGCTCTATCAAAATAATACTATATAATTACACATAAAAACACAATACTAATGTAAAATATTTGGGTCAAATACAGACTGGATAAAAGCTTGATTTAAAAAAAAGACCTGACAAATGTAACATGTCTAAATTGACATAATGTAAATCAGGTAGATTATATTTTGTTCACTAGTTTCAGCTGACAGTTTACACTATACGCATACAATGTTGTTATTACAGCAATTACAGTTACCAGAAGGACATCATGTAAAGTGTAACGACAACCATAAATCTATTCCAATTGTCTCAGAGGCTTCAGTAATGTAAAGTGTAACGACAACCATAAATCTATTCCAATTGTCTCAGAGGCTTCAGTAATGTAAAGTGTAACGACAACCATAAATCTATTCCAATTGTCTCAGAGGCTTCAGTAATGTAAAGTGTAACGACAACCATAAATCTATTCCAATTGTCTCAGAGGCTTCAGTAATGTAAAGTGAGACTATAGAGAGACAGTTAGGTGGCAGGCTATAACCACTTCATCTCTTTTGATATCCTCAGGGAATGTGTCTGCATATACTTGACAGTCAAATTCTTTACTACTATACCTAATGGTAGAACCTAGCTACCTAGAGCAGCCCAGTGTGTAGATTAGTCTTCTATGAAATAGATTACCTCTTCAACATCCTATGCAATACAGGCCTTTCCATCATAAGGAATATCAAATGATGAGTTTCCCAAAAGCCAGCGGCTATATACATTCAGCAACTGTTTTTTTCAATGTAATGAACTAAATCCATCTTTTTGAATTAATATATCCCTCTGTATAACTGATCCACTGAACAACTAAGGGCATGTCACACTGTGGTAGTGACAGTGGGGTAGTAACTCTTACCTGTGGGGTAGTGGCTCTGAAGGTGGCCCCTGCAGTGGGGGTGGCAGTTCGGGGGGAGATGTTGTTCTGGGCCTGGGCCTGGGCTTGGGCCTGTGCCTGGGCAAGGGCCTGCTGTGGGACCATCACCAGCTGACCCATCTCAGTGCGCACTAACACCATTCCTAGAGTGCAGACAGAGCAATCACACACAATATACTCAGTCAAAGTCATTACACTGACATAAAAGGCACCTGGGCTGGCTGTCAATGAAATGCACCTATTACAGTCACATAGTGACCCTAGAAAGTGACAAGGAGACCAGTGACAAGGAGATCACGTTGGATTTATGAAACAGTAGAATACATTCTGATGTTCATTCTGATTTCTTAATGCCATGTTCAATCTGCCCTTGAGAGCAGTACATTCCATTTACATCAGCATCAAATAGAATGAGAAATGATAGAGCTTTTATTACACAGTGTATCTGTTACTGAACATAAATGCCTCAAACAGATTTCCATAAGCCTCCTCTAGATTAACTCAGAGACTCTGAGAAAATGTAACTATATTATATTACAATGTTTTCACTAACACACAAAAGCTACTTTAATCACTGAACATTTTGGGTAGGCTAATGTGTATGCTATAAGAGTAATGTCCAGACACAAGTAGGCCCTATGTGACTTAAAATGTGTAGATCTCTGCGGAGGAACAACTGAAACTGCAACATACCAGCCTGCATCTCCCTGCTGGTTTGCCTCTGAAGCTAAGCAGGGTTGGTCCTGGTCAGTCCCTGGATGGGATACCAGATAGTGTTGGAGGGCCAGTAAGAGCCTCTCTTTCCTCTGGTCTTAAAAATATCCCAATGCCCCAGGGCAGTGATTTGGGACATTGCCCTGTGTAGGGTGCAGAATTTTGGATGGGATGTTAAACAGATGTCCTGACTCTCTGGCTGCGTTTACACAGGACGCTCAATTCTGAAATGCTTTCCACTAATTGGTCTTTTTCCCAATCACATCAGATCCTTTCACATCAAATTCCTCTAAGGCAGGGTTCCCCAAACTCGGTCCTGGGGTCCCCCAGGTGCACGTTTTGGTTTTTGCCCTGATATTTTTAAGACCAGAGGAAAGAGTGCCTCTTACTGGCCCTCCAACACTATCTGGTATCCCATCCAGGGACTGACCAGGACCAACCCTGCTTAGCTTCAGAGGCAAACCAGCAGGGAGATGCAGGCTGGTGTGTTGCAGTTTCAGTTGTTCCTCCACAGAGATCTACACATTTTAAGTCACATAGGGCCTACTTGTGTCTGGACATTACTCTTATAGCATACCCATTAGCCTACCCAAAATGTTCAGTGATTAAAGTAGCTTTTGTGTGTTAGTGAAAACATTGTAGTATAATATAGTTACATTTGTAACA
>NC_088422.1:78298651-78337146 GCF_034236695.1 Oncorhynchus nerka
ACTGACTTTACGCTCGTGATCTATCGGTATTTAGACGTGCTAGTATATCTAGGTTGCATTATGTTTCGCTTTCATCAACATTTGCTTGTGTGTTATAGCAAGCTAACCAGTGAGGGGACAGCCGGAGCAAG
This sequence comes from Oncorhynchus nerka, assembly GCF_034236695.1. NCBI lineage: Eukaryota > Metazoa > Chordata > Actinopteri > Salmoniformes > Salmonidae > Oncorhynchus > Oncorhynchus nerka. The sequence goes on from NC_088422.1 coordinate 78,298,783, forward strand.
CTTGCTGCATCCTCAGAACGGGAGTAGCCCTTACTATCCTTTGCATTTGGTAGCTTGTTTGATAGATGACATCAATAATGCTGCACCGTTGTTTTCGATATTCTACATTGATCTGGGTATTGCATGATTTGTTTAATGTTATAGTTTTTTGCTTGGGTGGTAATGTTGGATTGAGAATTTGGCAAATTTTGCAAAGATATAGTACAGTATCGAAAACCTGGAATCAAATCGTATTTGTCACGTGCCAAATGCGACTTTACGGTGAAATACTTGCTTGCTTAGGAGTCCTTCCCAACGATGCCGTTTAATAATACAATTATAAATAGGAATAAAATACACACGAATGGCGATACAGTATATACAGGGAGTACCAGATCAATGTGCAGAGAGGTACGAGGTATTTTTGGTAGATATGTACATGAAGGCAGGGTAATGTGACTAGGCATCAGGATGGATAATAATAAGAGTATAGAACAGAGCAGCAGCAAATTATGAGTGTTTACGTGTGTGGGGGAGGTTTTGTGTGAGTGTCAATGTAGTGTGCGTGCTTGCGCATAGGGTCAGTGCAGATAGTTCGGGTACCATTAGTTGGCTATTGAGCAGTCTTATGGCCTGAGGGTAGAAGCTGTCTCGGAGCCTGAACCGATGCTCCGGTACCATTTGCCCAACGGTAGCAGAGTGAACATTCTGTGGCTTGGCTGCCTGGAGTCTTTGCCAATTTTGCATTCCTGATATAGTGGCCCTGGATGGCAGGAAGCTCTGCTCCAGTGATGTACTAGGCTGTCCACACCACCCTCTGTAGCGCTTTGAGGTCAAGGGTGGTGCATTTGCCATACAGAGTGGTGATGCAGCCAGTCAAGATGCTCTCGTTGGTGCCGTTGTCGAAGGACCCGAGGGCCCATGCCAAAACCTTTCAGCCTGAGGGGGAAGGGGCGCTGCCTTGCCCTCTTCATGACTGTGTGGGTGGGCCATCCTTAGTGATGTGGATGCCAAGGAACCAACCCGCCAAGGAACCAGCTCTCAACCCGCTCCACAACAGCCCTGTCGATGTTCATGGGGGCATGCTCTCCCCTCTTTTTATGCATTTATTTAACCAGGTAGGCCAGTTGAGAACAAGTTCTCATTTACAACTGCGACCTGGCCAAGATGGAGCAAAGCAGTGCGACATAAACAACAGAGTTTATCCCATGTGTAACAAACGTACAGTTAATAACACAATAGAAACACCTGTGTACAGTGTGTGCGAATGAAGTAAGGAGGTAAGGCAATAAATAGGCCAATAGTAGCAAAGTAATTAAAATTTAGCACTTTACACTGGAGTGATATGTGCAGATGGAATGGGCAAGTAGAAAAATAACGGTGTGCAAACGAGCAGAAAAAGTGGTTGGATGGGATATTTACAGAGGGGCTGTGTACAGCTGCAGCGATCGGTAAGCTGCTCTGACGGCTGATGCTTAGTTAGTGAGGGAGATATACGTCCAACTTGAGTGATTAAATGTGTGTGTGTATATATATTTATTTTAAAATTGCAATTCATTCCAGTCATAGGCAGCAGAGAACTGGAAGGAAAGGCGGCCAAAGGAGGTGTTGGCTTTGGGGATGACCAGTGAAATACACCTGCTGGAGGGCGTGCTATGGGTGGGTGTTGCTATGTTGACCAGTGAGCTGAGATAAGGCAGAGCTTTACCTAGCAAAGACTTATAGATGACCTGGAGCCAGGGGGTTTGGCGACGAATATGTTGCGAGGACCAGCCAACAAGAGCATACAGGTCGCAGTGGTGGGTAGTAAATGGGGCTTTGGTGACAATGGATGGCACTGGGATAGACTGCATCCAATTTGCTGAGTGGAGTGTTGGAGGCTATTTTGTAAATGACATCGCCGAAGTCAAGGATCGGTAGGATAGTCAGTTTTACAAGGGTATGTTTGGCAGCATGAGTGAAGGATGCTTTGTTGTGAAATAGGAAGCCAATTCTAGATTTAATTTTGGATTGGAGATGCTTAATGTGAGTCTGGAAGGAGAGTTTACAGTCTAACCAGACACCTAGGTATTTGTAGTTGTCCACATATTCTAAGTCAGAACCGTCCAGAGCAGAGATGCTAGTCGTGCGGACAGGTGTGGGCAACGATCGGTTAAAGAGCATGCATTTAGTTTTACTTGCATTTAAGAGCAGTTGGAGGCCACGGAAGGAGAGTTGTATGTCATTGAAGCTCGTTTGGAGGTTAGTTAAGTGTCCAAAGAAGGGCCAGATGTATACAGAATGGTATCGTCTGCGTGGAGGTGGATCAGAGAATCACCAGCAGCAAGAGCAACATCTTTGATATTTACAGAGTAAAGAGTCGGCCCGAGAATTGAACCCTGTTGGGACCCCCATAGAGACTGCCAGAGGTCCGGACAACAGGCTCTCCGATTTGACAAACTGAACTCTGAGAAGTAGTTGGTGAGGCAGCCATTAGAGAAACCAAGGCTGTTGAGTCTGCCGATAAGAATGCAGTGATTGACAGTCGAAAGCCTAAGCCAGGTCGATGATGACTGCTTCACAGTACTGTCTTTTATCGATGGCGGTTATGATATCGTTTAGGACCTTGAGTGTGGCTGAGGTGCACCCATGACCAGCTCGGAAACCAGATTTCATAGCCGAGAAGGTACAGTGGGATTCGAAATGGTCAATGATCTGTTTGTTCACTTGGCTTTCGAAGACTTTATAAAGGCAGGGCAGGATGGATATAGGTCTGTAGCAGTTTGGGTCTAGAGTGTCTCCCCTTTGAAGAGGGGGATGACCTCGACTTCTTTCCAATCATTAGTAAGGTTGAACAGACTAGTAATAGGTGTTGCAACAATGGCAGCGGCTCATTTTATGAAGAGAGGATCTAGATTGTCTAGCCCAGCTGATTTGTTGGGGTCCAGAATTTGCAGCTCTTTCAGAACATCGGCTGTCTGGATTTGGGTGAAAGAGAAGCGGGGGCGTCTTGGGCCAGTTGCTGCAGGGGTGCAGAGCTGTTGGCTGGGGTAGGGGTAGCCAGGTGAAAAGCATGGCCAGCCGTAGAGATTCTTATTGAAATTCTCGATTATCGTGGATTTATCTTTCTCCTATAGTGCACGATCATCGCCTTGGTCTTATTGAGGTTGTTGTCTTTGCACCACACTAGAGGTCGACCGATTAATCGGAATGGCCGATTAATTAGGGCCGATTTCAAGTTTTCATAACAATCGGAAAACGATATTTTTGGGCGCAGATTTGCCTATTTATTTATTTAAGAAAAAATGTTTTTATATATATATATTTTTATATACCTTTATTTAACTGGGCAGGTCAGTTAAGAACACATTCTTAATTTCAACAACGGCCTAGGAACGGTGGGCTAACTGCCTTGTTCAGGGGCAGAACGACAGATTTTCACCTTGTCAGCTCGGGGGAGCCAATCTTGCAACCTTACAGTTAACTAGTCCAACGCAATAACAACCTGCCTCTTTCTCGTTGCACTCCACAAGGAGACTGCCTGTTATGCGGATGCAGTAAGCCAAGGTAAGTTGCTAGATAGCATTAAACTTATCTTACAAAAACCAATCAATTATAATCACTAGTTAACTAGACATGGTTGACGATATTACTAGATATTATCTAGCGTGTCCTGCGTTGCATATAATCTGACTGAGCATACAAGCAGGCAAGTATCTAAGTATCTGACTGAGCGGTGGTAGGCAGAAGCAGGCGCGTTAACATTCATTCATACAGCACTTTCGTGTGTTTTGCCAGCAGCTCTTCGTTGTGCATCAAGCATTGTGCTGTTTATGACTTCAAGCCTATCAACTCCTGAGATGAGGCTGGTGTAACCGAAGTGAAATGTCTAGCTAGTTAGCGCGTGCTAATAGCGTTGTCAAATGTCACTAGCTCTGAGCCCTCTAGTAGTTGTTCCCCTTATTCTGCATGGGTAACGCTGCTTCGATTGGTGGCTGTTGTCGTTGTGTTCCTGGTTCGAGCCCAGGGAGGAGCGAGGAGAGGGACGGAAGCTATACTGTTACACTGGCAATACTAAAGTGCCTATAAGAACATCCAATAGTCAAAGGTTAATGAAATACAAATGGTATAGAGGGAAATAGTCCTATAATTCCCATAATAACTACAACCTAAAACTTCTTACCTGGGAATATTGAAGACTCATGTTCAAAGGAACCACCATCTTTCATATGTTCTCATGTTCTGAGCAAGGAACTGAAACGTTAGCTTTCTTACAAAGCATATATTGCACTTTTACTTCTCCAACACTTTGTTTTTGCATTATTTAAACCAAATTGAACATGTTTCATTATTTACTTGAGGCTAAATTGATTTTAATGATGTACAATTTTATCCACTTCATGTAAAACTTAACTGCTATTGACTAAACTTTATCTGCTTGAATGTAAAGTTAAATTGTTATATTGTCCATAATTGTCAGTTACACGATTATCTGAAAATTGAGCCAGCCCTAGTTGTTGCACACCCTCACCACCTGGGGCTGGTCTGTCAGGACGTCCAGGATTCAGTTGTAGAGGGAGGGGTTCAATCCCAGTGTCCCTATCTTGTTGATAAACGATGAGCTGTAGTCCATGAACAGCGTTCTCACAGTTATTTCCCCACCTTTGTGTTGCTGAATGTTACACACACAAGACACATTCAATCAGTACTGTCCAACTCAACTGACTATCTTATTAAAGTATTTGAATAATCCCCTCATATGTGCTACTACAACACAGAGGTCTTTGGTATTGTTATTGAGCTAAAGGCAGCTTCTATTGCTATGTCTGCCTTCTGTGGTCATGTGGAATGTATTTCCTGTTTGGATTGCTGCAGTTTGGAGAGAGAGGGGTGGGGGAAAAGTGTGACCTTCTACCGAATATCTTGTTGCTCCACAAGTGATCTGAAGAAGGAAGTTTTTACCAATATAAACATCTCTCATTTTTGGGCCATTTTATCATTGTGGAATCAGGTTGTCAATGCTGCTGTCTCTGGTTTTGATTATATATATATTTTTAAATAGGCTAACTACACTGTTAGTAGCCTAAATGTGTCACTGATTTTGAGTATAGACCAGATGTTGTGCATCTCAGCTCTCCTCTGTAGTAAACCAACATTTCCAACACATTTGTCACAGCCACCTCTTTACCCTTGGGTTTCTGTTTGCTTTGAGCTTGTCACATTTTAAGACATTGCATTATTGGCTGTCATCCAAAGCTTGATGAGATATTCTATTTAACAGTAGAGGTCGACCGATGATGATTTTTCAAGGCCGATACCGATTATTGGAGGACCAAAAAAAAGCCAGTACCGATTAATTTGGCCGATTTTAAAATAGAATAAAAAAATATATATATATTTTGTAATAATGACAATTACAACAATACTGAGAGAACTTATTTTAACTTAATATAATACATCAATAAAATCCATTTAGCCTCAAATAAATAATGAAACATGTTCAATTTGGTTTAAATAATGCAAAAACAAAGTGTTGGAGAAGAAAGTACAAGTGCAATATGTGCTATGTAAGAAAGCTAACGTTTCAGTTCCTTGCTCAGAACATGAGAACATATGAAAGCTGGTGGTTCCTTTGAACATGAGTCTTCAATATTCCCAGGTAAGAAGTTTTAGGTTGTAGTTATTATGGGAATTATAGGACTATTTCCCTCTATACCATTTGTATTTCATTAACCTTTGACTATTGGATGTTCTTATAGGCACTTTAGTATTGCCAGTGTAACAGTTTAGCTTCCGTCCCTCTACTCGCTCCTACCTGGGCTTGAACCAGGAACACAACGACAACAGCCACCCTCGAAGCAGCGTTACCCATGCAGAGCAAGGGGAACAACCACTGCAAGGCTCAGAGCGAGTGATGTTTGAAACACTATTAGCGCGCACCCCGCTAACTAGCTAGCCATTTCACATCGGTTACACCAGCCTAATCTCGGGAGTTGATTGGCTTGAAGTCATAAACAGCACAATGCTTGAAGCACAGCAACGAGCTGCTGGCAAAACGCACGAAAGTGCTGTTTGAATGAATGCTTACGAGCCTGCTGGTGCCTACCACCACTCAGTCAGACTGCTCTATCAAATCAGACTTAATTATAACATAATAACACACAGAAATACGAGCCGTAGGTCATTAATATGGTCGAATCCGGAAACGATCATCTCGAAAACAAGACGTTTATTCTTTCAGTGAAATACGGAACCGTTCCGTATTTTATCTAACGGGTGGCATCCATAAGTCTAAATATTCCTGTTACATTGCACAACCTTCAATGTAAGTCATAATTATGTACAATTCTGGCAAACTAGGAGGCCCAAACTATTACATATACACGGACTCTGCGTGCAATGAACGCAAGAGAAGTGACACAATTTCACCTGGTTAATATTGCCTGCTAACCTGGATTTCTTTTCGCTAAATATGTATGTTTAAAAATATATACTTCTGTGTATTGATTTTAAGAAAGGCATTGATGGTTAGGTACACATTGGAGCAACGACGGTCCTTTTTCACGAATATGCACCGCATCGATTAAATGCAACGCAGGACACGCTAGATTAACTTGTAATATCATCAACCATGTGTAGTTAACTAGTGATTATGATTGTTTTTTATAAGATAAGTTTAATGCTAGCTAGCAACTTACCTTGGCTTACTGCATTCGCGTAACAGGCAGGCTCCTCGTGGAGTGCAATGTAATCAGGTGGTTAGAGCGTTGGACTAGTTAACTGTAAGGTGGCAAGATTGAATCCCCGAGCTGACAAGGTGAAAATCTGTCGTTCTGCCCCTGAACAAGGCAGTTATCCCACCGTTCCTAGGCTGTCATTGTAAATAAGAATGTGTTCTTAACTGATTTGCCTATTTAAATAAAGGTGTAAAAAAATCGGCCAAATAGGTGTCCAAAAATGACGATTACCGATTATGAAAACTTGAAATCGGCCCTAATTAATCGGCCATTCCGATTAATTGGTCGACCTCTACTTAATAGTAGTTTGTTTTACTGCATGCAGTTTGAAGAAATCTTCCTTTATGGAGATTGACTTGACTTTAACCTTGTTTTTATGCAAGTAAAGTCTCTGTATAATTTAATCAAAATAATCATAACAGCTGTGATGGAAACAGGAAAGTTAGGTACAATTGTTTGACATGGTGACATGATGCTGTAAGTTTGGCACACCTCTATTTGGGGAGTTTCTCTCATTCCTCTCAAGCTCTGCTAGGTTGGATGGGGAGTGTTGCTGCACAGCAAAAAAAATATTTTTAATTTTTTCAGGTCTGCTGTTCGATCCGGTCTCTTGCTGGGCCACTCAAGGACATTCAGAGACTTGTCCCGAAGCCACTCCTGCATTGTCTTGGCTTTGTGCTTAGGGTTGTTGACCTGTTGGAAGATGAACCTGAGTGCTCTTCATCAAGGTTCTCTCAGTACTTTGCTTTGTTTGTCTTTGCCTCGATCCGGACTAGTCTCTCAGTCCTTGCCGCTGAAAACATCCCCACAGCATAATGGTGCCACCACCATACTTCACCGTAGGGATGGTGCCAGGCTTCCTTCAGACGTGACGCTTGGCATTCAGGCCAAAGAGTTTAATTTTGGTTTCATCAGACCAGATCTAGTTTCTCATGGTCTGAGTCCTTTAGTTGCCTTTTGGCAAACTCCAAGCGGGCTGTCATATGCCATTTACTGAGGTGTGGCTTCCGTCTGGCCACTCTACCATAAAGGCCTGATTGGTGGAGTGCTGCAGAGATGGTTGTCCTTCTGGAAGGTTCTCCCATCTCCACAGAGGAACTCTGGAGCTCTGTCAGAGTGACAATTGGGTTCTTGGTCACCTCTTTGACCAAGGCCCTGCTCCCCCGATTGCTCAGTTTGGCCGGGCGGCCAGCTCTAGGAAGAGTCTTGGTGGTTCCAAACTTCTTCCATTGAATAATGGAGGCCACGGTGTTCTTGGGGACCTTCAATGCTGCAGAAATGTTTTGGTACCCTTCCTCAAATCTGTGCCTCGACACAATCCTGTCTCGGCGCTCTATGGACAATTTCTTCGACCTCATTGCTTGGTTTTTGCGCTGACATGCACTGTCAGCTGTGGGACCGTTTTTATATAGACAGGTGTGTGCCTTTTCCAAATCATGTCCAATCAATTGAATTTACCACAGGTGGACTCCCAAGTTGTAAAAACATCTCAAGGATGATCAATTGAAACTGGATGCACCTGAGCTTAATTTTGAGTCTCGTAGCAAAGTGTCTGTGTAATTATGTAAGTAAGATATTTCTGTTTATTTTTAATACATTTGCAAACAAATCTAAACTTGTTTTTGCTTTGTCATTGCTGAGTTTTTTGGGATTTTATTTAATAAATTTTAGAATAAGGCTGTAACGTAACAAAATGTGAAAGTGAAGGGGTCTGAATACTTTCCGAATGCACTATGTGAAATGTCATCATGCGCTGATTTTTATCTGCATCAAGTCAGTTTGGCGGAAACACTACTGGTGAAACGGGTGAAAATGCACTCGTTTTCTTTATGCAGATTTTGGCAATTGGCCTAATAGTCACCTGGATTTGTTTGCCTGTAGAGAGAGGACTTTGTCAGACTGCGTCTTTCTAACACTTACTGAGAAGCTCTGGTTTGTTGCATCATGTTTGACATAGATAAACTCTCTTATCGCAGATATCCCTGTTGATTTATGTCACAGCTCTGTTGCTATGGAAAGAAATGCATTGCTCTGCAGATGTCTGTGTACACTCCCTGACCACTAATCCAACTCCTGACTAGCCCTGTCCCAGACCATGGACCAGTTGTTAGTTTTTGTTGTCAGTGTAACTAATGTATTGATCAGCAGTCCCTTTTTAATTTTGTTTCCTGTTACATGTGAGCGAGTCAGCCCATGAGCCCAATAGTCACAAGATATCTATTTTTGACTTTTGTCTCATGGCTTTGTCTATTCTTTCAACTGGACGAACCAGAGTGATATTTCCATTAACAAAGCATTTTAGTGTTGCTCATGCTGCAATGCTTAGAATATGCTGTTCTCTCAGACTCACATCAGAGTTTAGAATGTCACAATGGAATCTTTGATGGGGGAGGGGGGGTGTAATGAATCCCAGATGAACAGGAATGATTCTAGTGTTCCTTGGTTTTTTGTTTTCACCTAATTCTGGCTATGAAATATAGACTACCACTACAATGTAAGGTAAGCATGAAGAGGTTTCTGTGTTTAGTTTGATGGCAGCTTTTAGCAAAAGTGGCAGGACTTGTTTTGCAATTTTTCACTGGAGTGTCTGATTGGTGGCCCCTGAGGGCTAGTTTCTCAGATAAATTCCTAGATCCTGAGGGAAGCAGCACTCTCAAGAATGTCATAGAAAAAACAGGTGTAGCAGGAAGGAACACCTAATGCTACCCAGGTTTGAACCTCTTGAAAACTACCCCTAGAAAGACAGTAACCAGGTCCCATTTCAAACCGCATTCCCTTCCCCTTGGGTGTTCACAGATCTGCAATAGCTTGATAGATGATTGGTTCCATCTATTCCCTCCAATCAGCTAGGTTGATGGTCTGACAATCCTTCAACTTCCAATGTCTTTCAGACATGTGAAGGCTGGGGCTTCTGGGTCAGAAATGAAGCCATACAAGTGCAAGTTATCCTCACTTGCCTCATCCTGTATTTCTCAATGACATATATTTAAACCTCTGTGCCCTCTAATCAGTGCTAACCCTAAATTAGATTTATCTCGAGACCAAACAATTCATTCTTGCTCTATTCCCATATAGTAGGCTAAGTAGACTACATCAAATTTAACTGCAATAGTATTTTTTTGTCAGGAGAATGATTTCCATACATAATCTGTGCTTCATATTTATAGATAATTAATGTTAGGCATGTCCTATACATGGTACTGTATATTTGTGGCTTTTCTGTTTATTGGCAGAAAAATCACATTGAGGAATAGGCCTCATGCATGCCACAGCCACATTGCCTAGGCTTTGACAGTGGCAGTGCCAATAACAACTTTCAAAATGTCTGAAAGAGAAGTCCTAGGACTCTTTTTGTGGAGGTTATACGTAGGCAGAGTAAGTGTCAACAACATCCCTTCCTAGGATATTAACAGTTTCCTGACACCAATACAGATGAATTAGGCCTATTCCTAAACAGCTTATACTTATACCTTTTGAACAATAAATCCTACTTCATGTGTGTCTGGGCATCATTCCAGCTATTGAAAATCAAAGGCTAGAGCTGTCATTCACTTTCAGGTCAGGCTTAGTACAAGATGCTACAAGGCTATTTTCCCCCTTTGACTTACCCATGGACTGCTCAAATCTAGGCCAAATAGAAGGTACAACATTTGCGTCTCAGGAGGAATTTCCATTTGTCAGACACACAGCTAGTCTTGACCTGATAGCTTTCTTGGTCTTAAAAATTTAGCATTCTTGGGGGAATTGATCATTCATTGATGTTTTTGATACATTAGTCTAGCTAGTAGCAGGGAATCTTTCAGAATGCACAAGCAATTTCCTGAAGGTTCATATCAAGCGAAATTCATGATTCCCCAATTACCTTTTTTGTAGTTACACATACTTAAGATGGTTACATAACACAAATGTACAGTGGCAAGAAAAAGTATATGAACCCTTTGGAATTACCTGGATTACATCAAATCTGATCATCTAAATCACAACAATAGACAAACCTAGTGTGCTTAAACTTCTTAGGGGTCAAATCCCGTTAACGGGACAACATCCGGTGAAATGGCAGAGCGCCAAATTCAAATTAAATGATTAGAAATATTTAACTTTCATACAATCACAAGTGCTATACACCAAATTAAAGCTTTACTTCTTGTTAATCCAGCCACTGTGTCAGATTTCAAAAAGGCTTTACGGCGAAAGCAGACCATGCTATTATCTGAGGACAGCACCCCATCAAACAAACACCAGGCGCGACATAACTCAGAAATAAAGATCTAATTCATGCCTTACCTTTGAAGAGCTTCTTCTGTTTGCACTCCAATATGTCCCACAAACATCAAATAGTCCTTTTGTTTGATTAATTCCGTCGTTATATCTTCAAAATGTCCATTTATTTGGTGAGTTTGATCCTGAAAAACACTGGTTCCAACTCGTGCAACATGACTAAAAAATATCTAGGTTACCTGTAATCTTTGTCCAAACATTTAAAACAACTTTCCTAATACAACTTTAGGTATTTTTTTTACGTAAATAATCTTTTAAATTTAAGACGGGATAAACTGCGTTCAATAGCCGATTTAAAAACAAAGTGGCGCGAGCTTCCAGGTCGCGCTCCCCAACCACAACAGTACACTAGACTCGACCATCGTTCTAAACAGCCCTACTTCATTACACAAAGGAAAAACATCAACCAATTTCTAAAGACTTGACATCCAGTGAAAGCGACAGGAAATGCATAGTGCCTTAGTACATAGAAAAGCATAGTACATAGAAACACTGTCACCTCGGGGTTTCACCTGCCAAATAAGTTATGTTATACTCAGACGTCATTCAAACAGTTTTAGAAACATCAGTGTTTTCTATACAAATCTACTAATAATATGTAGAGTGGGGTAAAAAAGTATTTAGTCAGCTACCAATTGTGCAAGTTCTCCCACTTAAAAAGATGAGAGGCCTGTAATTTTCATCATAGGTACACTATGATAGCCCCATGCTTCACAGTAGGTATGGTGTTCTTTGGGTGCAACTCAGCATTCTTTGTCCTCCAAACACAACGAGTTGAGTTTTTACCAAAACGTTCTATTTTGGTTTCTTCTGACCTTATAACATTCTCCCAATCTTCTTCTGGATCATCCAAATGCTCTCTAGCAAACTTCAGACGGGCCTGGACATGTACTGGCTTAAGCAGGGGGACACGTCTGGCACTGCAGGATTTGAGTCCCTGGCGGCGTAGTGTGTTACTGATGGTAGGCTTTGTTACTGATGGTAGGCTTTGTTACTGATGGTAGGCTTTGTTACTTTGGTCCCAGCTCTCTGCAGGTCATTCACTAGGTCCCCCCGTGTGGTTCTAGGATTTTTGCTCACCGTTCTTGTGATCATTTTGACCCCACGGGGTGAGATCTTGCGTGGAGCCCCAGATCGAGGGAGATTATCAGTGGTCTTGTATGTCTTCCATTTCCTAATAATTGCTCCCACAGTTGATTTCTTCAAACCAAGCTGCTTATCTATTGCAGATTCAGTCTTCCCAGCCTGGTGCAGGTCTACAATTTTGTTTCTGGTGTCCTTTGACAGCTCTTTGGTCTTGGCCATAGTGGAGTTCAAACAGGTTCAAACAGGTGCCATTAATACAGGTAACGTGTGGAGGACAGAGGAGCCTCTTAAAGAAGAAGTTACAGGTCTGTGAGAGCCAGAAATCTTGCTTGTTTGTAGGTGGCCAAATACTTATTTTCCACCATAATTTGCAAATAAATTCATTAAAAATCCTACAATGTGACTTTCTGGATTTTTTCTTTTCTTCTCATTTTATCTCTCATTGTTGAAGTGTACCTATGATGACAATTACAGGCCTCTCATCTTTTTAAGTGGGAGAACTTGCACAATTGGTGGCTGACTAAATACTTCTTTGCCCCACTGTATATCCTAGCTTCTGGGCCTGAGTAGCAGGCAGTTTACTTTGGGCACACTCTTCATCCGGACGTGAAAATACCGCCCCCTTGCCTAGAGAGGTTAAACTAATAACGCACAAATTATTGTTTTCAATATAGACAAGAAAAATACATACTTTTTACAACCTACACTGAATGTTTAAATTACGTGAACCCCTAGGCTAATGACTTCTCCAAAAGATAACTGGAGTCAGGAGTCGGTTAACAGTGAGTCCAATCAATGAGACAAGATTGGAGTTGTTGGTTAGAGCTGCCTTGCCCTATAAAAAAAACACTCAATTTGACTTTGCTATTCACAAGAGGCATTGCCTGATGTGAGAACCATGCCTTGAACAAAATGGATCTCAAAATACCTAAGATTAAGAATCGTTGACTTGTATAAAGCTGGAAAGGGTTACAAAAGTATCTCTAAAAGCCTTGATGTTCATTATTCCACGGTAAGAGAAATAGTCTATGAATGAAGTTCAGCACTGTTGCTTCTCTCCCTAGGAGTGGCCGTCCTGCAAAGATGACTGCAAGAAAGCAGAATGTTCAATGTGGTTAAGAAGAATCCTAGTGTCAGCTAAAGACTTACAGAAATTTCTGGAACATGCGAACATCTCTGACGAGCCTACAATACATAAAACACTAAACAAGAGTGGTGTTCATGGGAGAACACCACGGGGGGAAGAAAACATTGCTGCACGTCTGAAGTTTGCAAAAAGTGCACCTGGATGTTCCACAGCTCTACTGGGAAAATATTCTATGGACAGATGAAACTAAAGTTTAGTTGTTTGGAAGGAACAAACAACACTATGTGTGGAGGAAAAAGGCACAGCACACCAACATCAACCTCATCCCAACTGTAAAGTATGGTGGAGGGAGCATCATGGTTTGGAGCTGCATTGCTGCCTCGGGGCCTGGACTGCTTGCTATCATGGACAGAAAAATGAATTCCCAAGTTTATCAAGACATTTTGCAGGAGAATGTTAGGCTGTTTGCAGATTTGAAGCTCAACAGAAATTGGGTGATTTCATCTGTAGAATGGCTTCAACAGATGAAAATACACCTGGAGTGGCCCAGTCAGAGTCCTGACCTCATCCCGATTGAGATGCTGTGGCATGACCTCGCGGTTCATTCTAGACATCCCAAGAATATTGCTGAACTGATAGTTTTGTAAAGAGGAATGGTCCCAAATTCTTCCTGACTGTTGTGAAGGTCTGATCCGCAACTACAGAAAACATTTGGTTGAGGTTATTGCTGCAAAAAGGAGAGTCAACCAGTTATTAAATCGAAGGCTTCACATACTTTCCCCACTCTGCACTGTGAATGTTTACACTGTTTAATAAAGACATGAAAACGTATAATTGTTTGTCTTATTAGTTTAAACAAACTGTGTTTATCTATTGTTGTGGCTTAGATTAAGAAAATATACAATTTAATTTTTATTTATGCAGAAATCCAGGTAATTCCCAAGGGTTCACCTACTTTTTCGTGCCACTGTAGCATTGTAATATGTCTCAGATGGACACCTCATAAATCCAGACTGTTGCGCAGTCAGTCTCTAGTATGGGGGATGGTGAACTGAGGGTAATGGACTGTCATAAGGGGCTTCCAGAGGGGAAATCTCAGCCTGCTGAATCCTGGGAAACCAGTGCAAGCCTGCTCAGCTATTTTCCTCCCTGTGAGTCTGTCAAGAGGGGCTAAAGTTCTTCGGAACTGCGACTGATTTCCTTCATATGGATTCTGGAGAGGTCGTTTCTTTTGTAGATGACATAGAACAACCATGCTTCAGTGTGTATTTCATAGCTTAATATATGTAATTTTTTTCTCATGCTGTGTGCGCTGAACTGACATGCATGATTGTTTCTGACACTCCATTGTTCAGATGAAGGGTTATTAAATTGTCTAAAATGCTCAACTCAAACAGCGCTGTATAGCCTACTGTTGCGGCCTGCGATGTAATTCAAAGCCTGTACTTCATCACTCAGGATGTGACTTTCCATTGCTCCTGTTTTTACCATGTAATGTTATTAAAACAAAATCCGACAACAGTTGACCTATTTACCTAGTCTGCTTGTGTGTTCGAGAAATATTATTCTCGAGGTGCGTTCAATTTGCGCGAGCCAAAGGGAGGGAAACATGTATTCTGACAAGCAGTCATTGTACAACAGTTCTTAATGCAATTGCGGGAAGACACTTTTGAAGAAGTTTTGGCCTTTGTTAAAAGGAGGGGGATCCCATTTGCTACTATGGGTGTGAACGTTAGAAGGAAATTGGGATCCTTAACGTTAAAAATCCCAAACTGAAAAACAGTTTTTATTATGAATTTAATTATTAATTGCAGTGTAGTTATCAAAAACCATATTTTCCATGTTAGTCTAAGTAGACGATAGGCCATAAAGGCCTGGGGAAATTTGAGGACCAGAGGAAGAGGTGAATTTTAGGTTACTTTAGTGAATGTGTGAGTCAAGCAAGACCAATTTGACCAAGATGAGCTTTATATACAAAAGTATGTGGACACCCCTTCAAAATAGTTGATTAGGCTATTTCAGCCACACCCGTTGCTGACAGGTGTATAAAATCGAGCACATAGCCATGCAATCTCCATAGACAAACATTGGCAGTAGAATGGCCTTACTGAAGAGCTTAGTGACTTTCAACGCGGTCCTGTCATAAGATGCCACCTTTAAACAATTCAGGTGGGCAAATTTCTGCCCTGCTAAAGCTGCCTCGGTCAACTGTAAAAGTCCTATTATTGTGAAGTGGAAACGTCTTGGAGCAACAGCTCAACTGCAGAGTGTTAGGCCACAGAAACTCACCGAACGGAAGCAACGTTGGCACAAAAATTGTGGTGATTATGAAGGAAAGAAATACCACAAACTTTTTAACAAGGTACACCTGTTAACGGAAATGCATTTCAGGTGACAACCGCCATGAAGCTGTTTGAGAGAATGCCAAGAGTGTGCAAAGCTGTTAAGGCGGGGGGGTTGCTTCATGATTCCAAATGTGTATTTTTTTCATTAGTTTTGATGTCTTCACTATTCTACATTATATAAAATAGTACAAATAAAGAAACCCTTCAATGAGTACGTGTGTCTAAACTTTTGACTGGTACTGTAAGTATTCAGACCTTTCCTATGGACCCTGAAATTGAGCTCAGGTGTATCCTGGTTCCATTGCTCATCCTTGATTTTTCTACAACTTGATTGGAGTCCAATTCAATTGATTGGACATGATTTGGAAAGGCACACCTGTCTATATAAAGGTCCCACAGTTGACAGTGCATGTCAGAGTAAAAACCAAGCCGTGAGGTCCAAGGAATTGTCCGTAGAGCTCCGAGACAGGATTGTCGAGGCACAGATCTTGAGAAGGGTACCAAAACAACATTTCTGCAGCGTTGAAGATCCCTGAGAACACAGTGACCTCCATCATTCTTAAATGACCAAGGCTTTCAACTCTATCAATCACTACATTCTTATTGGCAGACTCAACAGCCTTGGTTTCTCAAATGATTGCCTTGCCTGGTTCACCAACTACTTC
This sequence comes from Oncorhynchus nerka, assembly GCF_034236695.1. NCBI lineage: Eukaryota > Metazoa > Chordata > Actinopteri > Salmoniformes > Salmonidae > Oncorhynchus > Oncorhynchus nerka. The sequence goes on from NC_088422.1 coordinate 78,314,939, forward strand.
TCTGATAGTTCAGTGTGTCAAATCGGAAGGCCTGTTGTCCGGACCTCTTGCTGTCTCTATGGGGATGCCACAGGGTTCAATTCTCGGGCAGACTCTTTACTCTGTATATATCAATGATGTCGCTCTTGCTGCTGGTGATTCTCTGATCCACCTCTACGCAGACGACACCATTCTGTATACTTCTGGCCCTTCTTTGGACACTGTGTTAACAAACCTCCAGATGAGCTTCAATGCCATACAACTCTCCTTCCGTGGCCTCCAACTGCTCTTAAATGCAAGTAAAACTAAATGCATGCTCTTCAACCGATCACTGCCCTCACCTGCCCGCCCGTCCAGAATGACTACTCTGGATGGTTCTGACTTAGAATATGTGGACAACTACAAATACCTAGGTGTCTGATTAGACTGTAAACTCTCCTTCCAGACTCACATTAAGCATCTCCAATCCAAAATTAAATCTAGAATCTGCTTCCTATTTCGCAACAAAGCATTCTACACTCATGCTGCCAAACATACCCTTGTAAAACTGATCATCCTACCGATCCTTGACTTTGGCGACGTCATCAATAAAATAGCTTCCAACACTCTACACAACAAATTGGATGCAGTCTATCACAGTGCCATCCGTTTTGTCACCAAAGCCCCATATAATACCCACAACTGCGACCTGTATGCTCTTATTGGCTGGCCATCGCTTCATACTCGTCGCCAAAGCCCCGCCTTATCTCAGCTCACTAGTCACCATAGCAGCACCCACCCATAGCACGTGCTCCAGCAGGTATATCTCACTAGTCCCCCCCCCCCCCCCCAAAGCCAATTCCTCCTTTGGCTGCCTTTCTTTCTAGTTCTCTGCTGCCAATCAAATCAAATCAAATCAAATTTATTTATATAGCCCTTCGTACATCAGCTGATATCTCAAAGTGCTGTACAGAAACCCAGCCTAAAACCCCAAACAGCAAACAATGCAGGTGTAAAAGCACGGTGGCTAGGAAAAACTCCCTAGAAAGGCCAAAATCTAGGAAGAAACCTAGAAAGAGGAACCAGGCTCAGGTAGTGGGGTGGCTCAGGTCCTCTTCTGGCTGTGCCGGGTGGAGATTATAACAGAACGTGGCCAAGATGTTCAAATGTTCATAAATGACCAGCATGGTTGAATAATAGTAAGGCAGAACAGTTGAAACTGGAGCAGCAGCATGGCCAGGTGGACTGGGGACAGCAAGGAGTCATCATGTCAGGTAGTCCTGGGACATGGTCCTAGGGCCCAGGCCAGTTGAAACTGGAGCAGCAGCATGGCCAGGTGGACTGGGGACAGCAAGGAGTCATCATGTCAGGTAGTCCTGGGGCATGGTCCTAGGGCTCAGGTCCTCCGAGAGAGAGAAAGAAAGAGAGAAGGAGAATTAGAGAACGCACACTTAGATTCACACAGGACACCGAATAGGACAGGAGAAGTACTCCAGATATAACAAACTGACCCTAGCCCCCCGACACATAAACTAATGCAGCATAAATACTGGAGGCTGAGACAGGAGGGGTCAGGAGACACTGTGGCCCCATCCGAGGACACCCCCGGGCAGGGCCAAACAGGAAGGATATAACCCCACCCACTTTGCCAAAGCACAGCCCCCACACCACTAGAGGGATATCTTCAACCACCAACTTACCATCCTGAGACAAGGCCGAGTATAGCCCACAAAGATCTCCGCCACGGCACAACCCAAGGGGGGGCGCCAACCCAGACAGGCCGACCACAACAGTGAATCAACCCACCCAGGTGACGCACCCCCCAGGGACGGCATGAGAGAGCCCCAGTAAGCCAGTGACTCAGCCCCCGTAACAGGGTAGAGGCAGAGAATCCCAGTGGAAAGAGGGGAATCGGCCAGGCTGGCTAGAGAGATGAGTCTTCAGTAAAGACAGTAAAGACTTCCAATGACTGGAATGAACTGAAAAATTCACTGAAGCTGGAGACTCACATCTCCCTCACTACCTTTAAGCACCAGCTGTCAGAGCAGCTCACAGATCGCTGCACCTGCACATAGCCCATCTGTAAACAGCCCATTCAACTACCCATACTGTATTTATATATCTTGTTCCTTTGCGCCCCAGTATCTCTACTTGCACAGTAATGTTCTGTACATCTACCATTCCAGTGTCTAATTGCTATACTGTAATTACTTATATACTTATATTTATTGCCTCACCTCCCTTATCTCATTTGCACTCGCTGTATATAGATTTTTCTTTTTTTTACTGTGTTATTGACTGTTTATTCCATGTGTAACTCTGTATATGTCGAACTACTGTTCTTTATCTTCGCCAGGTCGCAGTTGTAAATTAGAAAATGTTCTCAACTAGCCTACCTGGGTTAAAAAATGGAAGAAATAAATGGAAGTAGTTTGGAACCACCAAGACTCTTCCTAGAGCTGGCCACCTGGCCAAACTGCGCAATTGGGGGAGAAGGGCCTTGTTCAGGGAGGTGACCAAGAACCTGATGGTCACTCTGACAGCTCTGGAGTTCATTCCTTTCAGAAGGACAACAATCTCTGCAGCACTCCATCAATTTGGCCTGTATGATAGTGGCCAGACGGAAGCCACTCCTCAGTAGATGACACATGACAGCCCGCTTGGAGTTAGCCAAAGGGTACCTAAAGGACTCTCAGACCATGAGGAAACAAGATTATCTGGTGAAGCATGGTGGTGGCAACGTGATGTGGGGATGTTTTTCAGCGGCAGGGACTGGGAAACTAGTCAGTATCGAGGGAAAGATGAACGGAGCAAAGTATAGAGATCCTTGACGAAAACCTGCTCCAGAGTACTCAGGACTGCAGACTGGGGTGAAGGTTCACCTTCCAACAGGACAACGACCCTAAGCACACAGCCAAGACAACACAGGAGTGGCTTCAGGACAAGTCTCTGAATTTCCTTGAGTGGCCCAGCCATAGCCCGGACTCGAACATCTGTGCTTCAACAAAGTACTGCGTAAATGGTCTTAATACTTGTGTAAATGTCACATTTCAGTTTTTAAATGAGCAAATATAAAAAATACTCTTTTTGCTTTGTCATTATGGGGTATTGTGTGTAGATTGCTGGGGGGGGAACGATTTAATCCATTTTAGAATACGGCTGTAATCCAAAGGCAGTGTGTGTCTTTTAAACGGTAAACTTATTAAAAAATGTAATTTGGCACATCGCTACCGTTACAGCATTTATTTCTTTGCTCTTAAAATTGCTTGCAGCATCATTATAAAAATGCAGTTACAACCAGAGGTTTAAGCATGGTTTACGCATTGATCACGCTGATTAGCATCATTGCGCAAAATGGTACACAGCATCTGGATATTTGTGCAACAAATGTTCAACATTCACCTTCTGCTACCATTTCTGTCCATCAGTCTACGCATGCAGTTTGACGCAGCGCATGCACCACGCAGAACGCACTGCCTCTGCAAGGCAAACAGTGTTCCAATGGAAATGAATGCATTTCTGGTTTACCAAAATGCAATGACTCTGTCGGTGTGATCGAGGCGTTAGGCACAGCGCTCTTAAATTACATACTTAATATGTAATTAGAAACCCATAAAATGTATTGGAGTGAATAAGAACAGAATATGAATATGTGTGCAATGGGTTAAGTAGAGATGGATAAGACCCATGCTTCAGCCTATGTATTTATAGCCACTATGCTGCGTCAGTTGGGCTACAGGTGATCATGTTTATTGCTCATAGCATGCATGGTCCAATATGTTAATGTATATATTTTAACCAATATGTTATTGGGCTCATTTCTGGAGGGGGAAATTCAATTTTAGATGGTGTTGACATTTTTATTTTCATTCACTTTGGAATATGTCCTTTTTTTAAGTCTCTAGAACTGAGCTCATCAGTCCTCCTCCGACATACAAATGATCACAGGAAGGACCCTGGACACCCTAAGCAAGGAGACTAGAGTTAGTCAAACTCGCAGTTTCATACATGTACAAAATAATGCACTTTCCCTAAAAGCAGGATGTTCATTATGGGAGGTTTACATGAAAGGGGAGGTTTACATGGTCCTAGACAATCGATCTGAGGCAGACTTAAGTTTCATTCATGTATGTTTTGTTTTTTGCTTCATCCCCAGTGTGATGCATGGAAGTGTTGTCAATGAAGTTACTCACTGTTAGTATGCACATCATGTACACATTTAATGGCAGATGTTTGTCATCTGTAAATCATGGTAGGTAACAGTTGTGAGAAGGGTAGTATTGGCTACATAAGTGTACGGTTTATTTACCAAAGGGCAGTAGGTTTCTCATTCTGTGTAGTAAGAGGAATGATATATCAGATTTTTCTCAATGGGAAATCTGTGAAATGGGTTCTGTTTCCATAGGAACCCCATATCCTGTCCACTCCTGGAGTTAAATAGAAAATCTTACTTTTGTACTGGCTAAAAAGAAAATGGTGTTTGGCAAATCATGAAACCTTTTGACCTTACTCTTTTTAAGTGAGCCATTTGTGTCTTCCATGGTATGTCTTGAATGGATATGACATCCAATTTTGTGGCCTTCAAGTTGTGCCATTTTACATATGGGGATAAAAGTAGCTTCATGTGACACACGTTCCCCTTTTTTAAAGAATAACATTGCCTTATTCAAGGAGGCTTACAGATGTCATGCTGCTTATGTAGAAGAGAAACTCAAACTCCATCCGCTAGGCTAGCCAGCAGAGCTCCCTCCAATGCTGTGCCTCGAGGTCTGTGAAATGTGAGCCGCGTTCGCTATTGGCCTGTTGCTGAAACGGAGCTGTAGTTAGAAGGCTTTGAATAGGAAGCTGCTCGAGTCAGGAGGTCACTGTCGTCTCCAGGACAGGGCTGGGTCTTGTGCTTCTATCTATGCCCAACACAGTTCATGAGCTTTACTCATGACTACCATTGATAAGAGCTTTATCTGAGCATGCCTCAATTCGGAACTTTGTTTATTTTTATAACTCAGTTGTAGTGAACTGTAGGAATCCTTTTATAAAGTCATTTCGGTTTCTCCATACATCCTGTAAGTAGTTGTTGGGTTGAAGTTGCCTCTGACCGCTTGTATGAATTACGTTTGCGTTTTGCCTTCAAATAGTTACCCAAGCCACCTATACCAGTTTGTCAACATTGTGAAATCTATAAGGGAAGTTCCGGTATGTGTGAGACAGTAGGACATTTTTAGTTAACAATTTGAAAATAAGCATCTCCTTATTACTTGTCTAGGAAACGATTAAACACCAGGGCCAACATTTTGTCCTTCGAGCTATATAAACAAGTGCACTGTTGGCGACGGAATGTAAGATTACATAGTTAGGAGTCTCGGACCTTTTTGGTGTCCGAGCATATCCCCTCCTTTGTTTCAGCAGCCAGCCTGCTATTGTTACAGGCATAAGCTTATTATATCACATGTTATAATATCTAGTCCTACTAGCGTACAGCCAGTTAGCCAACCTCATTTCAGAATGGGACTCTCCCGTATACTACGTATTTTGAAGATAAACATTCAAATCATAGACCATATTTTTCCCTTTTGTCTTTGAGAATCCTGCTGCAGCTGGCTGAGGGTGTTATTATTTTTTGTTGTTGTGGTGGTATGGAGGAGGCCGGCCGGTGCTTGCCACAATGCCCTCCTTGTGTCTTCTGGGCAGGCAGAGCCTGGCTCTGCTCCTGTCACACAGTTGCTTGCAGCACTTGTCCTGCCACTTGGCTTGACATTTGACCTGTCTGCTGCCACGGAGTCTGGGGCTAGGCTACCCCATATCCCATCCATCTACAATGTGACTATGTAAGAATGTTTACCTACAAAATACTAGTGATATCTTCTATTTTAATGGTTCCTGCTCATTTTAATTGTTGTAGAGCAATTTGTGCTTATTGCTTTTTTTGAGAAATGTTTCCTTGTCATATTAGTTGCATATTTAGGTTGATACCCATTACCTTAGATACTATAAATGTTTGAAGTAGAATATCAATGAAATGGGGCACATACTTGTTAAAAGGGTACAATGGGATTGAAATGGTCGCTCTACCTGTTTTTGAAGTGTTCTTGTTTGAATCCACATAAGAGCATTCTGGGGGAAAAGCATTCCTTTGCTTCATTGGCAACAGATGTAGAGAACATTTTTGAGCTGAAACTTTGAGTCCTAAAAGCGGTATGGTACGGTCTAGTGTATGGCAGCTGTTTGGCCGAGGAGGCTGAAATAGACCTCATGAGCGGAGACTGAGGGGTTGTCTAATGGTGGCCATGTGGTTGTACCCTGCCTTCAGTGGGCCTGGTGCCTCAGTGGCAGAAAGAGCTGTCAGCTTGAGGAACAGCTGCCCTGTCCACCACCATGAGGCTACCTTTAGTCGTTGATGTTGAAAAGAGTAATGGATACACATTTGTTATATGCTGCATGTGCCATTATTTTACATTTCAGTTGACTTTTTAGTGCTGACAAATTCCTTGAAGATCTATCACAGGTAAATCATACTTGGGAGCTCATTTTGTATCTGGCGACAGAGCTTGCTTCAGGAAACCTAAGCTCCTTGTCCAAGTAGTAGCAGCTGAGATACACAGTGAGGGGTGGAGGCGGCACTAACATTAGCCCTGAGTGCACCCTGCCAAAGGAAGGACATTAAACCGGGCGCTGAGCCAGCAGCACAGACTGGGGACCCTCCTATTACGTGTTTGTTTGGATGTAAGCTCTAATACTTTCCGCATTGGAACAAGAAGCTTGGCTGCCAATAGAGAGGATAGTGGGACGGGTCACATCAATATTGATGCCGTGCCCGGCCTGACCTGCTCATTTTAGCCAGACCTTAGGCAGGCAGGTCAGCAGTGTTTCACTTGGACACAAATGTAACTGTTTTTTTTATGTTGTGATGGCTGGCTGGGCGTCTTATCTTGTCAGCAGGACACCAAGACCCACAAACTCACTTTTTGGAGTCAGAACAACAAACCTGACAGCCTACACTTCATGGTTTGATAAGTCAAAATGAGAATATCAGAGGCAATATTGGCTTTGTTTATTCATCACAATACTTGGCTGGCTCTGCCTCCTTTTGTTATGACCTGAGTCCTACTGTATTTCACAACAGTTTCCTTATTGGATTCATAGACCTCTGACGTAACTTCCCTTTTCTGTTAAGCAGTTTCTAGGATTTAGGACCTTTTTGGGCTGGACCCGGCTAGTCTGGTTCCTGTTTCCTCCGGTAGCCTTAATATCCTTATTTTAAGCAGCAGGGAGTGTGGGGCATCTGGCAGTTACCGCAGTCACTGTAATCCATGGGATTTTGCGACAGGAGAGACTGCTCATTTCACTAGTTAGACTACCTCTCTCAAAGCACCATGTTTGAAGTAGACTGCTCATCTCTTTTTTCCAAAAGAAAACATAAGGAGCAAAATTTTATTTCGGTTATGGGACTCTCCCGTATACTACGTATTTTGAAGATAAAAAATTTTAAATTTTACTTCGGTTATAATGAGAACTGTTAGGTGTAATGGTTTTTGGAACCATTTTGCTCACTTGGAAATTGAGGTACTGACCTGTTGCATCCTTTATAACCTCTGTGATTATTATTTGACCCTGCTGGTCATCTATGAACATCTTGAAGAATAATCTGGCCTTAATGGCCATGTACTCATAATCTCCACCCGGCACAGCCAGAAGAGGACTGGCCACCCCTCAGTCTGGTTCCTCTCCAGGTTTCTTCCAAGGTTCCTGCCTTTCAGTTTTTCCCTTGTCACCGTGCTTCTACATCTGCATTAGACCGATTTTATGATTTTTCAACGCCGATATCGATTATTGGAGGACCAAAAAAGCCGATGCCGATTTGTATTTATTTATTTGTAATAATGACAATTACAACAATACTGAATGAACACTTATTTTAACTTCATATAATACATCAATAAAATCAATTTAGCCTCAAATAAATAATGAAACATGTTCAATTTGGTTTAAATAATGCAAAAACAAAGTGTTGGAGAAGTAAAAGTGCAATATGTGCTTTGTAAGAAAGCTAACGTTTCAGTTCCTTGCTCAGAACATGAAAGCTGGTGGTTCCTTTGAACATGAGTCTTCAATATTCCCAGGTAAGAAGTTTTAGGTTGTAGTTATTATGGGAATTATAGGACTATTTCCCTCTATACCATTTGTATTTCATTAACCTTTGACTATTGGATGTTCTTATAGGCACTTTAGTATTGCCAGTGTAACAGTATAGCTTCCGTCCCTCTCCTCGCTCCTCCCTGGGCTCGAACCAGGAACACAACGACAACAGCCATCCTCGAAGCAGTGTTACCCATGCAGAGCAAGGGGAACAACCACTGCAAGGCACAGAGCGAGTGACGTATGACACGCTATCTAGCTAGCCATTTCACTTCGGTTACACCAGCCTCATCTCGGGAGTTGATAGGCTTGAAGTCATAAACAGCGCAATGCTTGAAGCACAACGAAGAGCTGCTGGCAAAACACACGAAAATGCTGTATGAATGAATGTTAACGCGCCGGCTTCTGCCTACCACCGCTCAGTCAGATACTTAGATACTTGCCTGCTTGTATGCTCAGTCAGATTATATGCAACACAGGACACACTAGATATCTAGTAATTTCGTCAACCATGTGTAGTTAACTAGTGATTATGATTGATTGTTTTTTATAAGATAAGTTTAATGCTAGCTAGCAACTTACCTTGGCTTACTGCATCCGCGTAACAGGCAGTCTCCTTGTGGAGTGCAACGAGAGAGAGGCAGGTCGTTATTGCTTTGGACTAGTTAACTGTAAGGTTGCAAGATTGGATCCCCCGAGGTGACAAGGTGAAAATCTGTCGTTCTGCCCCTGAAAGAGGCAGTCAACCCACCGTTCTTAGGCTGTCATTGACAATAAGAATGTGTTCTTAACTGACTTGCCTAGTTAAATAAAGGTGCATATATAAAAAAAAACATTGGCGCCCAAAAATACAATTTCCGATTGTTATGAAAACTTGAAATCGGCCCTAATTAATCGGTCGACCTCTAATCTGCATTTTTGGGGTTTTAGGCTGTGTTTCTGTATTTACATCTGCTAAGGTTAAACAGGCTTTATAAATACATTTGATTTGATGTCTGTCTCTCCGCTGCTGCCTCCCATGACATGGGAAGGACCATGGGCTTCCCGGCATGTCAGGTCCCCTCTGTCTCCAAGGCAGGTTAATTTATTTTGGTGTAGGCTGTCAGTCTGTCTACACACCCCTCTGTTTGTGAAAGACAGCGAAGTTTGAAGGTTTATTTGTAATTTCACATTTATTTAATCAGGTAGGCCAGTTGAGAACAGGTTCTCATTTACAACTGACCTGGCCAAGATAAAGCAAAGCAGTGCAACATAAACAACAACAGAGTTACACAAAAACAAGCCTACAGTCAATAAACACAATAGAAAAATCTATGTACAGTGTGTGCAAATGTTGGGAGGTAGGCAAATAGGCCATAGAGGTGAAAATAATTACAATTTAGCATTAATTCTAGAGTGAAAGATGTGCAAGTAGAGATACTGTGGTCCAAGAGGGTAAGGTCAGTGGAACATTGTAGATACAAACAGTGGTGGAATGTTTGTGGTTGATAAAGGCCATGTACAATGCACAGGCTGTCTGAGCAGCACACAATGACGGGTGTCTTGGTGTTATCCTGAGGAAAAGCTGTGGCTTGTTTTTTTTCCACGAGTTGCTCCCTCATCCCCAAACATTGTAGCAGTAAGCACGAGGCTGAGTGATAAGCGTTCCACAACAGAATTAATAACAGAGGCCTACACAGTGGGACTGGCCTATCCAGTATGATTTACTTTGATTTTTGCCATTTAAGGTGTGATCTCATCAGGGGATTCTAATATCAACAAACAGTACAGCAACACCCCAGATAACAATTGTAAATGTTTTAGTATTGCTTGCCAAATTGCTTGTGTCTGAATTTCCTAGCCTTATGCTAGCTATGGCCTACATCTAGAAAGGAAACGGGTACATTTCCAAGTATTGACATGGACATCTCTCCACTACTGTGGCATATTATCACCATTTTTCTTTCTCATGCTAGGTAATGATACATGCTGGCATTTGTTTCTCCTAAACATGCAAATAGGATTATGCTTATTTGCATAATTACATAACTACCAAGGAGAGAAACAGGTTTCTGTTGACAATTTGTTGCTTAGACTTTGAAAGGGGATATTTTTAACTCCCACGCGTGTGTGTGTGTGTGTGTGTGTGTGTGTGTGTGTGTGTGTGTGTTCCATTAAGACAGATCGCCACTGTTTTCCAACAATGACTGCTTGCAGACATTTGTCTGTGGCTGTATTTCCTTTTGTAGAGGAGTTATTAGTGAGTGAGGTACAACGTTGGTACCAGTCTAGAAGTGTTGATTGTGTATGCAGGGATCTACAGTGCGGTCATGTCTACCATTTATTTATGAAGGCTAATATGAAATTAGTCTAATAATGGGATAAAGAATTAACACCTGATTATGCTAAACCCTCAATTTTCTGTTTTATCTTGTTTGTTTTTTTGGCTGTTGAGTTGGGCTACTGTAAGTAGTTGCACAATATTGTCACAACCTAGTGTAATTCATTAGACTAAATGCTTACTTGAGTTTCTAAGCATTCACAATTATTTTTATCTTCCCAAGAACTGCTTCAACTGCCACGTTTTATTGGAAAAAACAGAACATCTGAATCCTTCCTCTGAAATCATTGTGACTTTCTTTTGTTTCTCCTTTTTCCTCCCTTAGGAAACGACCTAGAGGCCTTACAGATACATTTGTTCTTTTGTCGCTCTTCTAATCTGCATTTTGTGGAGGAGAAGGGGCGAGATCTGGGAGCACATTTTTGTTTCCGCAGTGATTAACTACCTCAGCCAGCAGAAGGAAACGGCGAGGACGTTGAGGAGGCCGGCAAAGTTTCCAACAGCAGTCCTATCAGCTGGCTTCCTTTTAACCGCCACAGACAGTGTGAAGAGAATCTCTGACGGACTGGTTGTCTGCCCTCCACTCTGCTCCATACACACAGAGAGGAAGTGAAGTGACAAGGCACCATTGTCCTACTGGATAACAGATTTTTGTCTCTCTTTGTCAGACTCCTTGCTGTTGACCAGTGCCACATTTCTTTTCAGATTCTTCGCATTTTTTGCTTACAGCTTTTAAAGATTTTCTAACTATATATGTTATACAAAAGGACATTTTCTGCTTCTATTTGAAGGAATTGTTATGCACATGAATCTTGTCTTGGAATGAGAGAATCGTGGAGTGTTTTCAGTTTTTTGCACTGTCCTCTCATAAACCATTGACTCCTTTTGAGTCAGATTCGGGAAGTTGCATTTCTACCTTTTTATTTTTTCTGGGACTGTCCACCGTGACCTGCAGCAGGGCTGCACATAAACATCACACTTAGTCAACAAGTCTCTACCCTGCATCACTCTGTTAGTTACAAAGCATTTTGAGACAAGTTTCTGGTAGATGGAGCCCTTAAGTTGTCTTTTTACATAAATTCCAGGACTATTGGTTTGTTGTATTCTATAAGAGAGAGAGAGAGCTTCTGGTTGGCTGAAATCCGGAGCTTCCAGAGTCAGCCTGACACTTATGTATTGTTGTAGTGCGCAGGAAAGTAAAATGGACTACAAGCGGCGCTTTTTGCTCGGCGGGTCCAAGCAGAAAGTGCAGCAGCACCAGCAGTACCAGATGCCTGAGCTGAGCCGGACCCTCAGCGCCCCCCTGGGCTCCACCTGCTCCCCCATGGGTGGCTCCACCGGGGTGGGTATGCCCGGCAGCTGCCAACCACCTCCCTCCACCCCCAACACCACTGCGGTCGCCGACATCCAGCAGGGCATCTCCAAGTACCTGGATGCACTGAATGTGTTCTGCAGGGCCAGCGCCTTTCTCACTGACCTGTTCAGCAGCGTGTTCAGGAACTCTCACTACTCGAAAGCAGCTATGCAACTTAAGGACGTGCAGGAACATGTCATGGAGGCGGCCAGCCGGCTGACTGCAGCAATAAAGCCAGAGATCGCCAAGATGCTGATGGAGCTGAGCGCTGGGGCTGCCAACTTCAAAGACCAGAATGACTTCAGCCTGCAGGATGTGGAGGTAAGGGGTTGCCAGGGTTACAGTTACTGACCTGGACACGCACTGAACACCTGTCAAAAGTAAAGTTATTACATTATCCGGACAATTAGGCCTACCTGTAAAATAACATGATTATTTTCCATTCCCCTCCTTTCCATTTCCCTGTCAATCAGGGCGGCTGGTAGGAGGAGCTATAGGAGAAAAGGTTCATTGCAATGGCTGGAATTGGGATGTCAAACGTGGTTTCCATATGTTTGACTGTTCCATTTATGCCATTACAATGAGCCTGTCATCCTATAGCTCCTCCTACCAGCCTCCCCTGCTGTCAATAAGCATGTTTTGCAAAAAGGGAACTTTTTTAAATACCACATTTTGTTATGAGGGTCTAGACTATAATTTTTTGCAATTTCTTTTGCACTTTTTGCTTTGTTTCTTATGTTCCATTTTTCATTTTTCTCTCAGAATGCATAGCTCCTTGATTCAGAATTTCTTGGCTGAAATTAGGTCCTGACGCCCAATGTTAAGCGGGTGCTAGGATCTGAGGGCGAGGTGCGAAAAGCACTGAGAATGTGAGAAGAGGGCAGGAACCATCGTTTATGCTGAGAGAGAGTCTGACTGAGCATGCAGGTCTGTCTATTACAGGCCAGCAAAGTTGCTTACAGTTAGTGTTTTGATTGGGGAAATAGTAACTGAAATTAGACTTCACTAGTGTTTTGTGGATGAGAAGCCTTATGTGCTCCTGATGCCACAGCTGTGCCTCATGCCTCGCCAGTCAGAAATGAAGAGGTTCCAGGGTAGTGCACTCCTAAATAGTACTCAAGAGAAATGCCAATTTATGTAGTTATTTTTAATTCCTCTGTTTAGGCAGCAAGCAAATTGCCTCTTGTGTAGTGAATGTTTGAGATGTCTATGCTCTCATCCTGGAGATTAAACAGATTTAGGGAGCAAGGCCTCGGTGGCAGACAGTGAGTGAATAAGCTGAATGTTCAGGCCAGGGCTGTTTTATGAGAGGGACTGCAGGGCCTCAGTGGATGTGGTTGTGCCCAGAGCAGGAAAGACTTTTGCACCACAATCTGTAATTTAGACTCTGTGGTCTTGGATATGCACAGATAAATATTAAAGGAGGGGAAGCCCAACTCAGTGAAAGTTCAGACTGCGGCAGGACTGTCTGGCAGCCACACTGACTCACTCTGGCTTCAGCTAGCGTCTGTGAATAACAACAGTGCGTTTGTCAAATAAAAGTGTGCTTTTGCTCTACCTCTCTTGCCAATATGCAGGAATTGAGGTATGAATAAGATATTCAGACCTGGTTGAGTAGAAGGAATCTATCAACAGACAAAGTCCGAAATGGCCATGTGCATCATAGGCCTACTGTGTACTTTTACTAGACCAGTGAGTTTCACTCTATTCCACAGATTACGGCATCACTTTTTATTCCACCCACATTTCCTCCATAAGCAGCTGAATATTGTTTATGTAAAATTGCTTTTCACATGAGTACATGGTACACCTTCAGATTTGGCCATTTCCATGCCCCCAGAGATTTACTACATTTGTGACAAAGGACTTTTCCATTTGTGCGTGTCTATGAACATTTATCTTGGCAGTTGTATGTAAAAGATAGAATTGTGTGTCTGTATGAAGAACAAAAAAATACATTTTGAGTTTGGAGAATTGTGGAATGTTGAAGGAAGCAGGATAATTCCCCCCCCTTCCCTAAAATCCAGAAAGTCCAGTCAGTATGGAAAACAAAATGTGTTTTTATCGGAGCTTGGCTACACTGGCTGCTCAAAGTGTCTCAGCTTCCAAATATGCATGAAAATGTCACTGTTTATTAGGGGGCAGTCTACTGAGTGTATGAGCGAAACCACAGAAGGAGCGAAGGTCAGGCCAGCCAGACAGGAGTCCTGGTCTCGATTGCATACTCCTCGCATCCTCTCTCCTCGTGTCCTTCTCAAAACCCATTGGAGGAGAAGACGATGAGAAGACATGAGGAGAATGCAATTGAGATCTTCTCCTGGTTCTGAACATGAGGTAACCATAGTGCAGGCAGGGTCAGGGCCAGAGCCAGGCAGACAACTGCACTAGCAGCACTCCCAAAACACCCCTGAAAAATAGAATGGCAAAAAAACACTCTGTTTACATGTCGCTTAGGAGTGCATTTCAAACTACTTTTGGATTATGATTGGATTTTAAGGCTCGTATGAATGTCTTATTTTTGTGTCATCACAAATCAACAGCATTATACTTAAAAAGCACTTTAACCAGTAAAATGGCTATTTGGCTAGCTTTTGCTACAGCCTATATCAATGAGTGTTAGCATTATAGCAAACTGATACATCCAAAATGAGTTATTTTGCAAAGATCACAACCAAATATATTCTTAGCGACTGTTTATGCAAGAGTCAAAACGTCAAGAGTATGAAAACCCTGAAAAGTTTTGTTTAGAAGTAGGCTGTCGAATGGACACAGATCGCGATGGTTTTCTTACCTCCGCCAAGACTCTCATGCATCTGTACGTGACATCAGTGTGTCGTGTACTGGAAAAGGGTCTATAGATGTTACCTTTGGAAATGGCCATCCTACAGAAGACAGGCTAATATGTTGCGGGCTACTCACTAACAGCACTAAAGAGGTATCTTAGACAGGAAGAAAACATGAAACACAAAGGCATCTGGATTTTATTCTCACTCCTAGGATAGATGATGATTTCCCCTTCAAGAAGACAATAGATGTGTCCTCGCACTACACGTGCCCCTTAGTTAATGGGGAAGATGAGTTGTTTGATTCATTCTTACTGTTTAAGCCTGCCTTTCAGCCTTGTATGCGGCAGGGTAGCCTAGTGGTTAGAGCGTTGGACTAGTAACCGGAAGGTTGCGAGTTCAAACCCCCGAGCTGACAAGGTACAAATCTGTCGTTCTGCCCCTGAACAGGCAGTTAACCCACTGTTCCCAGGCCGTCATTGAAAATAAGAATTTGTTCTTAACTGACTTGCCTGGTTAAATAAAATTAAAATAAAAGTTGGCTTGGCCCTCTAGTTTTATTCCTCATATTTTCCATGAGCCGATTTGAAATTTCATCTTATCCCCATGTGTGATTAATTATCTTTTGTTGCAACCTTTACATTTTTCTTGCTACATAATCATGTCCTTTTGTAGTTTGATTGTCTGTTCTGTCATTTTTATAGTGTTCTGTGCAGCTGGTCCAAAAATAATAGTATTAATGGTATTATAAGCAATTTGACATCACTTTTCAGAATGTAGAGCTATTCATTACCTTTTTTGCCTCTTCGCCTTTGGACAAGTAGGACTGATTTTTATAAAATGTTTAACCAAAAGCGTAAGTCACTTAAAATAAATAAATGGTCTTTAACACCATTTTACATCATTGTATGACTTTGCAAAAGAAAATGCATTACTATATTTTTAACCATAGAGAATCAGACACAAATGTTGGCTATACTCTATTGGCTATTCATATTCAAGCCTGTCTCAAATGGTTGGCCACCTTTTGGTAGCCTATAAAATATTGCAACATTACAATTACAACCAAATACTTTTTATGTCTTTATAAAATAATTCCCTCCAGGGCTGGTAATTAAGGGCACATTTTTGTCACTGGGACGATCAATATGTCTACGTTTCAAAACAGACACTGGGACGACACATCCAAAATCCATACAACCACTGCACTTAAAAAAGCAGAGGCTGATCAGACCATTTTTAGTTTAAAATGTAAACTTTTTTATTTCTTCATATTATAAACTCAACAATGCGCACATGGCTGTTTGGTTACGTGCGAATGTTCCAAAATGCAATTAGCGGAAAACCACCGGGAAAACACTGTTCTCAAAATATGTTGGAAATGAAGAAGGCATTCAAATTGTGTAACCATAATCTGTAATAATAAGGCTTTTGTTACATTCACTGATCAAGTGGACTCCAAATTTGACCGCTAAGAGATTTTATGTTAAACAATTCGCCACTCAATTCCGTGACAGCCTACAATTTGTTTGATAGTCTGCATTCGGAAAATGAGGGAAGGGGGACCATCTCATATATCATTATTCATTGAGCCAGTGTTTGGTATGCATTAGTCATTTGAGAGTGAGGTGTTACCAGTGTTTATACTGTGATTAGCAGTCCAACATAAGCAGCATGCGTTTCACACCCTCATAAATCATGGATCAGAACCAATACTGCATGTTTGACCAATTCCCTTATGTTAACTGTTATTTGGTCCTATTTCAGAATCAGAGCTGAAGAGGGCTCTAAAGGGTTTGGACCTAGCCTTGGAAATGGTCAGTAAGTCTATAGGCCTAGTCGGTGTCTGTGCCCCCATGATGTGTTGTTAAAGAATGAGGACATCCCAGCCTTGTTGTTCCTGTCTGCTTTTAAACAGGGCGGCATATTTCTGTCCTTAACAGCTCAGCCAAAATATATTTTCAGCACGTACCTGAAACCCTGTGACCACAGTGAGCCGGCTGTGGTGTCCGGTTGCTCTTGTTTTGCTCCTCTTTTTGCTAACTGGACAACAAACATGTCTGACTCCTACAGCTTTACAATTCTTTCCTTCACTTATGTAAATGTGAACCTTATTGTTTATATGAATTGCCCGTTGCACAGGGTCTGGGACAGTGCCATCATGATGTGGAAAAATCTGCTCCACTATTAAGTTGAAGGAGAAGAGCGAACTTTGTTTCCAGTTGTAAGCATTGCTTGTTGTGCTTTACAACTACAGTGCTAGGCCTTGACTCTCAGAGTAGACTGTGTTATAAAATCAAACTGAGATTCCCAAATATGGTATAAAGTTATTTGCTTGGGTAACATTGCACTGTAGACTGGTGTTGTGTGGAAAATGAGAGGATGTGTTATCAAGCAGCACAGCAGAACATGGCCTTGATATAGAGACATTTTTTATTTCATCCTGCCCCAACTTGAGCTGTGTTTTTTTTTTTTTTGTACAATGTTAGCCTGTCAAATGTTTTCCATAATGTTCTAGTGATATGAACCAGTTGAAATTGAACTATTAAATAGACGGTGCTCTTCAGTGACTCACTGTAATGCAGCCTTTATCCAGCCTTGAACTGTTTTTGGGTTATAGCCCTTCACAATATACTTTCTTACAAGTTGTTTTTGTGGGTAATAATGTCATGTTCTTAAGCTGGGTTTTCCTCAAACAAGAGCATCATTAAGCAGTAAATTGATGCAATAGCTGTGACTCTATTTAGGACTGATTTAAGAGGACTCTGAGGGTTATCAAAGATGTAACTTAAATGTAATTGTTTTTAAGGAGAATTTTAAACAACCAAGTCTCTAAAGCTAACATCACTTAAGTAACTGTCTGAGTAATGAAAAACAAGGAATGCCAAGGCCATATGCTTTGAGAACCAGTGTTCTTAGAAAACAATGATGAATGATCAAGGCTCCCACTAATTTAATCTTGTCAGGGGTGTGATTTTTGTTGTTGTTGATATTATAGGGAATTCCTACTTTTCTGCCGTGTCCCTCTTCATTCATCATTGACCTTGACCAATCCCCCAAACCAATAGGCTAGTGTTCTTGATTTTCTATGTTGTCCTGATCACAACCTTTGAATGTTGTGTTCTCTCTAGGTGCTGGGTCGGTGCTTCCTAACAGTGATGCAGGTGCACTTCCAGTTCCTATCCCAGGCCCTGCAGAAGGTGCAGCCTGTGGCCCAGTCGTGCCTGGCGGAGGCCCTCGCCCAGGCCCAGGAGCGACGCAGCAATGTCCGCTCCCAGAGCTCCTGTCCTGGGCCCCTGACGGAGCTGGAGGAGGCTTCACGATCATGGAAGGGTGCAGCCGAGGTATTTGGACATGGAGGCCAGGGCGCCCCCAGGACTCACCAAGGAGCTTCCTGGTGTGACTAGCTGATGGAAATAGGCTGTGTTCAAAACGTGACAAGCTGACTGTTATACATTCCTATGAAATGCAGTCAGCTACCATTCCAGCCTCAATTTCCACTTATTTCCTGTTGAGAAGTTTGTGTATACAGTATATGAGCCTGTATTGATAGTTTTCCCTCCTCCACTTTAAGCTAGGCCTACACATCCCCAAACAAACCCTAGCTAACTGAAATGGAGGCTGTTTTGTGAGAGGAGCTAGCTGGCTAATCCCGTAGCTAGTAACAGCCCCCCCGGCACATTTGGAGCTTTGCTCTGTACATTGGAGCCAGAATCGAGAATCGTGAGTGGCCTGATTGATCTGTTAAGCCCTGGCATGTGGGGTGTTAGCCCTGGAGGGAACGGGGCTGGATATCCTGCTGGAATGTGCTGCTGCGATATGGCCGGGCTGGGCCAGGCCGGGCCTCACTGCACTGTTGGGCAGTTTCCATAGAGGGAGGCGGTCGGTCTCCCCTCTATAGAAGCAGTTATTCACAAATCTAGGCCCAATACTGTTCTGAAATGTACAATCTACCAGATGTGTAACCAAGTCACTATTATTGTAGTCACAAGCAAGTCTAAAGTCAAGGTCTGACTCTCAAGTAGTCACAAGTAGAACGGGTCGCGTCTCAAATCAAGTCCAAGTTGTGCGTTCTAAGTGCGAGGCGAGTCAAGTAAAAATATGTAATCTATACATGCAATGACTTGTTCAAATACGAATATGTCTGTTAGAGGCTACCAGAGAGCCCTTTTCATTAGTTTGTCTACAACACACTTTGATTATATAATAATTCATTTGAACAAATTCCAAATGCAAGCTTCATAAATAAATGACACATTTCAAGCAATTTTGACATGGCCAAAAGACCAGTATGACATACCGAAAGACCAGTACGCCTATGCTAGTAATTAAAGCCTGCAAAGTAAACAGTTAAATTGTTTGGTGATCAAGGATATTTATGGAAATCCGCTCTCCATACAGTTTGACATTTGCACTGCACCCAATCCTATAGCGCTACAGCAAATCGTCAATCTGTTTGTTGGCTCGTTGGTTCTCAAACTTTTTGACCCGCAACCCCCAAAAAAGCAGTGGTTCAAAGCTCGTGACCCCACGCATGTACATGCACGCACAATTTCTGCGCCAATGTAGCCTGTCATTACAGCCATAAACGGTGATGCCGTTTCAAACGCAACATATAGAAATAAACTGTGTTTTACACATTTTGCATTTGTAGCTGAAAGTCATTGTTAGCAGCCAATATCAACTAGGTATGGATGTCATGTCACTTCTCTAGAGTCCAGAGCAGAATCATACTGCCGACCTGTATGCAGCGGGGGTTGCAGGATCGGATGGAAAGCATGGTCTGTCTGCACTGCACGCTATCACTTTGGAGAGCCGCCTACGGTATTGCACTAAATTGCTCGTTGCCAACTGTCAAGTAAACTGCCCTTTTCTTCCTCACAAATACCGTAATTAATTTGCCAGAATGTTATCTTCATCCCATAATATTGAATGCAGTGCTACGTTACAGCCATCTTTTAAACATGTAGCCACCCAAACTAGGCCTTTCTGAAATATGAAAATGATCAATGAAAATCTCCATGTGGCCTGTTATTGTTCTGTCAAATATGCCTCTGTAGTAGATTTCTAAACTGTTTTATCTGGATAATACAAACATAAGCCTACTCTGTTTTTGTCTGGTCATCAATCAATATGTGCAACTTTTTGGTTCTGAAGCACAGATTAGATATTTTTGAGATGACAATTTAGTGCAATTACCGTAGGCCTATATTAGAAATCAGATGAAATGGGTGAAGGTATATAAAATCTAAATGGTAGGATATTTGTATTTTTCCCATTAAGTTTCACACTTGTGACCCCCTCCGGCTAGATAATTTCAAGTAATCGGTCAAGTTATTTTATGTCATGTCCCAAGTCATCAAATTTGTGACTCGAGTCAGACTCGAGGTCAAGCCATGACTCAAGTACATACTTTTTATTTATTTTTACAATCTACTGTGTACTTGGTGGTTAGTTACTCCTTTACGTTGAAGATGTTAGCTAGCTACTTACCATTCCCTTACAATACAACACTGACACATTTTCTCATGCATATTGTGTACGTTGCTGTAATGCAGATTAGCTGTACAAAGCAGATGCAGGGTGTGTAAGGGTTGTAGTAGGGTATGTGATGCTGTGTGTAAACTGCTATGTGACCTGAGACTATGTGCTGTGTTCCAGGCCACGGGACGTCTGAGGGAGAGGGGACGTGACGGCTGCCTGGCAGGCATCCAGGTCCAGCAGCTCTTCTGCTCCAACAACCCCAACATCCCTGATCACCATCTGAAGGAGCTCAACATGAAGATCGACAATGCCTTACAGGTAGATGGCGCATGCCGCAGGACCACCACAGCCTTGGTCAATGTCTGAAATGACACCCTATTCCCCAATATAGGCTTGTGCACTGCTTTTGACCAGAGCCTTATTCCTGGTCATTTTCCCTGTAATGTGCAATATTTTTAATCAGGGCTCTGGTCAATAGTATTGCACTATATATGAAATAGGGTTCCATTTCTGACTGGGTCAATAGTGCCCTACAGCACAAGGGCTGCTTCAAATCAATGTGTTGATGGCTTGGAAATGAAAGGACTGGATGAAGCAATCGCCAGCCTGACTTACTTACATGTTGAGTTTATACAAATTATTTTGTATTTTCTTTCGCCAGGCTTATAAAGCAGCACTAGAAAGTATGGGCCACAGTGAATATGCACTGAAGGCTGGCTTTCACCTCAATCCCAAATCTGTGGAGGCAGCTTTACAGGTATGTTTACTCTAAGCACAGGACGTATTACAGCTCATTAGGAATGGTAAAGCCTTGGATTATAGTGGCTGTGATAAGGGAAAAACCCGGTCTCAAACCTATCTGTCTCTCGCCCTACTATGTAGGGTTGCTGCAGTGAGGCAGAGGCCCAGCAGGCTGGCAGGATGCAGACCATCTCCCAGCCCATTCAGTGTGAGCTGCCCACCATCCCTGTGCAGATTGGTGCCCACTTCCTCAAAGGAGTGTCCTTCAACGAGTCGGCTGACAACCTCAAACTGAAAACGGTATGCCCTGCGGTCTGTTATGGAGGACTTGACGTTATAGAATGTTCAGATATTGCATAGAACATATATGATAGTCTGTCATGTTAAATTGGGAGTCATCAGCTCAGGAGTCGTATCCAGTTCTTTTAATACATTTCTATCTGCAACATTGTGAATACACCCCTGGCCTTGGCTCGCTCTCAACCTGGCGCTAGGCTACTGTGATGGGTGGTTTCCTAAGTCTTTCATAGTCCGACCTTGCTGACCAGAATGGATCACTCTGCTCTCTAGGAAGTGAGAGCCGCTTAGACGGTCATTTCAACCACTGATGACTTACGTGGGTTGTGAGTCTTGTATTTGGCAAGGCTTTAATGTTTTGATGTGGATGTCTTAACACTTATTCCATTGTACATTTGATGCCTTGGGTCTGGATAGAATCAGCATCTGCATCGTTAGTTTACAGATGGATTCTCCCCCAGTCTGTGGGACAAAACTAACTTGTGTGATAATTGCACACACTATCTATCTGTCAGTTATTTGACTCACCATTTACCGAATTCAGAAATAAACAGCACATTCATCATCCGGACCCTTTAAACTAGAGAGCCTAGACACTTTAACAAGAGGGACTTAGTCCCTGGACTTTATAGTTGTTACTGTTTCCTGTTCTGGTGTATGTTCGTGTTTTAGAAGAGATGAATAGGACCCACACTCAATATTGCTCCACCATACCTTTATTTGGCAAAAAAAAAAAAAAGTTTAAATCCAAAGTGGATCTTTGTCAGATCCACATTAGTGCCTTGCAGAAGAAGTCTTGTGTTTTCACACCGCCACCCTGTTTTTGTATCCTCAGCACACCATGTTGCAGCTCATTAAAGAGGCAGTGGGGCAGAACGGAGTGACTCCCGGGACGACTCCCCCGTCACTGAGGTCCTCAACCAGGTCTGTCCTTCCAGCTGGAGAATGGCCTGCAAGACCGCCGTCCAGTTACTGTTCGCTCAGGCGGGACTGGTGAGTACAAAGCACTTAAGATGTCAACAAGGGCAGCAAACGCACCCAGATTAAAATACTTGTCTCATTAGATGTCAACAAACTGTTGTCTCAACTTAAATTAGCTGATGGATTGTTTTGATTTTAGCAGTACGGCCATGTGGTT